>NW_027367373.1:0-58834 GCF_046119375.1 Phyllobates terribilis | reverse complement strand
GAGTTGAGGTTGTAAATTGAGGGGCGAGTGGATTTAAGAGTCTAGAAGAAGGTGCTTGAGGGCTATCTGAAGGCGCTTATAAGTGGGCGACTTCAGGGAATGGATCTGCAGTGTTAGACTTTGGTGAATGGAAAGTGCCTTCATCGAACACCACCTTTATGCTCTCCTTGTAAGTTCTTGTTCTTTGATTAAATGCCTTATATTCCTTACTCGCTGGAACATATCCAAGGAAGATGGCTTCATCGCTTCTTGCATCAAATTTGCCCAAATTATCCTTTCCGTTGTTGCGCACAAAGCGCTTCTATCCAAAGACCTTGAAATGGGAGATGCTGGGAGGATATCCTTTGATCAATTCTTATGGGATTTTAGCGAGTATAGGGTGTAGAAGAGCCCTATTGGTGATGTAGCAAGCTGTGTTCATCACTTCAGACCAAAATGATGAAGAAACTCCACTTCTAAGTAGCACTGTTTTCGCCATCTCCACTAAAGTTTTGTTCTTTCTTTAAGCAACTCCATTTTGTTGTGGAGTCCTAGGGGCTGAGAAATTATGGCTTATACCTCTTTCAATGCAGTAGCTAAGCATCTCGATGTTCTCAAACTCAGTCCCATGGTCTGAACAAATGGAGCGCACTTGTAGTGATAGGGAGTTCCCAAGCAATGTGATGAGCTCAGTGAAGCGAGTGAAGACTTGATCTTTAGAGCAAAAAGAGTGTCCATGTGAATCTAGAGAAGTCATTAACAATCACAAATATGTAGCGTGCTACACCAGGACATTGAACGCGCATAGGTACACAGAGGTCCATGTGAAAGGGGCTTTTTTAGTGTAATGTATGACTTTGTCTTGCACGAGCTTCTGACTTGTTTGCCCTTGACACAATTAGCAAAATGTGTCATATTCTCTATCTTGATAGGAGGTAAGCCACATACCAACTCTTTTGCACGACGCTTGTGTAGGAGATGTAGATTGACGTGCCCAAGTCTTTGATGCCACAAAGCGGTTTGATCTTTTAAAGCAGCAAGGCAAAGGTGACTGTTAGGGACGTAGCTGGGGTAAAATGTAAGTGATATTGACTCACTTTCCGTTTAAGATGACTTCATTTGCAGAATTCCTCACAAAGCACTTTGAGTTAGTAAATGTGACCTCGTTTGGTCCCTCATCACAGAGCTGAACCACACTCAATAGATTATAGCAAAGGCTCTCCACAAGGTTCACCATCTAAATCTCTATTTTTTATTTAGATGCACCTTTCCATGTCCTGTAATTTCTCTATCCCTTTTGTCACCGAATGATACGCTTCCACCGTCACAGTTCTGAAAACTTTGCAATCTTTCCTTGTCTCTGGTCATGTGGCATGAGCAACCACTATCGATGTACCATTTGTTCTCGTTGTTCAATTTACCTACAATGAAACAATCAAACCTTTGGAACCCATTGAAGCTCAGGTTTTCTAGGTGGATTAACTTTCTTGTTCACATTAGGAGAATGATTATTTACTCGCTTTTGGCCTTTGGTTGAAGGAACATGCTCAAAATAAGAAGGGAAATTCAAATCAAGCACTTCACGTGTACTATGAGTGAGTGACTTGTATGTCTTGTTACTTAGAGCATGCTTCTTCTTGCAACTATGAAAAGTATGGCCATTATGACCACATAACCTACACCATTCATTATATTTGACATAATTGTACTTGCCCTTTCCAGGTCTGAAGGGCCTTTATCCTTAAGATTGGGATCTAAGATGTTTAATGAGTTCCCTTTGGCTTGTCTCACATACATTTTATGAGCCTTTACCCCTTGGAACCAACAACTGGTATCCCTTGACGGTTGTTCAAGTGCCTTTACCTTTTTCTCTAGAAAATCATTTTTACTTCTACAAGTTTGAAGGGTTTTATCTAAGGTCTCAGATTTTTTAGTTAATTCTCTAGTAAGCTTCTCATTGGCACTTGAGCCCTTAGTGGAATCCCTATCCGAGTCATATCCTAGTCCAGTTCTAGATCTAACAAATACAGTTTGATTAAAACGTGTTTTTATTAATAGATTCAGTTAGATTGGTGAGTTTATTAAGAATGATTTCTAAGTCTCTTTCTACCTTTGAGTGCAAGCCCTTAGATAGTCCCCCTTGAGGTTGCTTACCACCGCATCCCTCTCATGACTTAGTCATTAAGATCAGTTCCCTAGCCTTTACTAGGGCCTTTTTCCTTGTTAGCTAACCTAGTAGACCAATCCAAACACTCACTACGTAGGTCTTTTACTTCCTCTTCATATTCATTGATTTGTGACTCTAGAGTTTCAATATCTTCTAACAAATCCTTAATCATGTTGATAAGCTTTTTCTTTTCTAGCAAATTGAGATGAATAGGGAAAGGGTTAGAAGATTTTACCTCAGAGCAAGAGCCTCTGTATCAGCCATAAGATAGTGCCTTGGTAGCCTTCATTGAGGTCAGCTTCATCGTCTTCTTCTCCCCATGCCGAGAAAAGTTCTTTCTTTTCAGATGCTTCGACCTTAGGGTTGGTGCACATCTTAGCAAGATGCCCCTTTTCCTGGGAATTGTAGGAACTATACTCCTTGCGATCTCGCTTTGTTGGAAATGATGATTCTCCTTGACCAACTTTCTTCTTGAACCATTTCTTGACCATCTTTATCATGAGGGCGATGTCATCGTCCTCGTCCTCTTCACCATCATTGATGTCCATCTTTCCTAGAACCTTTGTAATCTTTAAAGCGGTTCCAGTGGCTTCTTCATTAGCTAAGCCCTTCCTCGTATCAACGTTCTCTTGGTCGAAAACTTTACAAATATGTCGACCACTTAGAGATTCTTGCAATCTAGAGACATAAGAGAGATTCTTCGGGTGAGATCAAACTTGTCGCTCATTGCGTAGATGACTGCTAGTGTTTTCTCCCAAGCATCAATTTATATCAACAATGCTTAATTTGTTCACCAAGATAGTGAACCGGGATTGGCACGCGGACACACATTCACCAGGGAGTTGCTTGAATGCTTGGAACTCTCTTTGAAGAGTGAATTTTATGGTGTCCTTCTAATCTTCACTGCCTCTGTGAATGGAGATGATGGATTCCCACATATCCTTGGCCGTTGGTATGCCAATGACCTTATCGATGCCTGTTCGTGTGAGTCCACATAGAATAAGGTGTCGAGCTTTCGAATTCTTCTCCATCTTGGCATAGTGCTTAGGCTTCCAATATTTCCTTTCCTTTATTCCGGAAGCACTTCATCGTCGAGCTCTATAATCTTCCAACACTTGTAGTCTTGGGTTTGGATGAACGTTGTATGCACTCCTAGCCACCAGTAAAGCTCCCCTTCAAGAAGCTGATGAGGTTTGTTCAAGGACATCCCTAGGTTGAATTGTCCGTTCTTCGTCAACGTTATGGAACCGGATCCTGCTCTGATACCAATTGTGGACCATGTGATTTGAGTATCTTAATCTAACTAAAGAATATTTCTTTTGTGCGGAATAGATGAAGACTTTAAGAACAATGATTAGCAAAGCAATTTTCTTTATTGATTCTACTAGAGTTTACAACTTCAAGACGAACACACAATTCTTAGTTCGTCTCTAGACTCTCTTACATATTGCTTAAACGCTAAATAAACAAAGATGACTTCTTGGACAAACAACCTCTTCTAAATCGATAATCAAAACTATTTATACTAAAGGCATTATCGCCAGGAACTAATCTACAAAAAGCTAGATAAAAACAATAAATAAAACAATAAATCATAACTGAATATCAAAAAATAACGAAGTAGCTCTAACAACCTAGATTACAAATCTAGGAGATATGTGGTAATTCTATATTTCCTTTTATAGCAGCTTAAAGATATCTTTTCTCTTTTACGCGCTCGGTTCCCTTCCTTTCATTTGGTTCCCTTCAGCATGTCATTCCCTTCTATTGTTTAGACTTCTATTACTCGGTTCCCTAACTCCATTACTCGGTTTCCTAACTCCGTACTCGGTTTTCTTGATTCTGGTGAAACGCTTTGAGCGCTTTGCTTCTCGCTTGACTCGTTTCAGCTTCATAACTTAAACTCGTTAATTCCTTCGCTTCAATAACTCACTTAAAATAGATAATAGTATATAAAGATGTTTGTTATCATTAACATTGAGAGATCATAAATTATAAATATTACTAGTTAGTTCCTATAACTAACACAGATGAATTGATGGATTGGATGGATGAGGAACTTTTCAAGATGCCGGAGATTGCTTCAGACATTTACAACGGAATGATGTTGCCCACTTTTCAATTGGATTACGTTGATATTTCTTAATGCTTACGTGCATGATGACGCCGACATGCCATTCTAGAACTTCTAATTATTTCATTCTTTTAATTTCTTTTTGTGATAATTCTTGTTGGGTGCTTCAGATTTTGTTGTCCTGTGAAATAAAAATTGAAGGGAAGGGGGAAACAGTATCCTTGTATATATGTGGAATTAAAACAGTAGCACTTATGCCCCGTGCAAAAGTCAATGATAAGCCCCTGGGGTGTTGCTCGAGTGGTTGGCAGGGAGGAGTAGATCCTTGGCGTGGTAATTCTGCCCGGGTTCGAAACATGCTGCTGCTACAAATTGAGGACATTCTGGATTTAACCATGCTAAGGAGTGATGGGCTAGCTGCCTTAGCCGGGGGATTAGTGGACTCGCTAGTAGCGGTCCGACACCCTCGTTAGCCTGGCGCAAAAAAAAAAAAAAAAAGTCAATGA
The DNA here is from genome assembly GCF_046119375.1 of Phyllobates terribilis. NCBI lineage: Eukaryota > Metazoa > Chordata > Amphibia > Anura > Dendrobatidae > Phyllobates > Phyllobates terribilis. The sequence continues at coordinate 54,108 of NW_027367373.1, read as the reverse complement.
TAATACTAATCAATGGTAAATTTTATATCAAAATAATAATGTTGATAATCTCAATCTATTTGGTCAGTTAGAACTCAACATCACCACGAAATCACTTATAAATTATTTTTGACCGAAATTCTATTCGAACAATCAATCTAGTTGACACATATAAAATGATATTGAAATTAATTTAGTTTCTTCTTATGCCATAACTTGTAAATATACATATATAAATGTGTGTAACTTGATTTTAATATTATTATTGTGTTCATTCAAGATTATTATGCGTATACTTTCATGCTCTTGTTATTTGTTTGACACATATCTTATTATCACTTACTCTTTCTTTGTTCATTCTTTTTAAATTTAACTTTTTATTATTTATTTCATAACATATTTATATTAGTTAGAGCATCACCGGCCAACATCATCATATATTTGTCATTTTTCATTCTTGTGAACATGGTTTTTTATAATCAAGGTCCTACTGTGGATTTTGACGAGTGATAATCGAGTAAGATAAAGGGAGTGTAACTAGATATGAATGGTAATGTTACACTTACTCTAAATCCTATGCACAAAAACTAGTAAGCTAGTGTACAAGGATCGTATTCAACAAAGCGAGTATACATGAAAAGAATCGTTGTTGAACACTTAATCGAGTAGCTTAGATCGACTAGCTCTTTATAGAAGAGTAGCTCGATAGACTAGCTGCAGTGTTTTTAAGATGCAGAAATTAAAAAACACACAAAGCGAGTCTTAAGTCTCTTTGTAAACACAACAAGTGAGTAGCAAATGTGTTTATATGTAATATTAGAGACATTGCCACAATAAGAAATTTAGATTGTTATATTTAAAGTTCAGCTCAATATGCAAAGAGATTTGGTAAGCTGAGAACCCCTGGCTTAACCCAAGCACGTGATGAAACTCACCACTATATTGATTATATCAAATGAAGATTACAAACACTCGCTCTCTCCACTCAATACAATCGCTCTTCAACCCAAATAAAAGCTCTCTACTCTTAACGTATTGTTGACTCACTTGCTCCCTCTGAGATCACTAGTTTTTCACCCTAAACACTGAATCGTACTTATCTCCCAACTTTCTAGTCTTGTTGTGATCTCCCTAACCACTCAACTATACTAACTCCCAGGTTTACGAATCATGTTGTCTTTCTCCCTTGGGCTAGCTTCTCCTAAGCTCACTAGGTTGTTTCTCACTCTATAAGGTTCTCAAACTCGTGCGTTAGCAAATACCTATTGCACTATATATAGAACTTCCTAAACTTATTTCCCAAGAAAGAAATTCTATTACATATTCCAAGAAAGTTCCAAGCTGGCAATCCATGCGTCGGTCCACCAAGGAGCACCACAAATTCCACGCGCTTCCACTTTTCTTGAGCAACAAACTTGTAACAAACTCGTTCGCGATGACAATCCATCCCACACCAATCGCAAGCCTTTTATTGGTCCAGTCTGGCGATCCTCGTCCCTCGATATCAATGGTAAGAAACAGATTCTTCACCCATCCTTAACTTCTCGACATTCCCATTAACTGCACCCGAATACCCTACACGCTGGTGCATGGATTCCACCTGGACATCTTCACTTCATGTTTGTTGAAGCGAAGGATTCAATAGCTCGCAGTGACTCTCCATGCGCTGCGCAAGTCCTTCACCTTCAACGCACTTCACTTTACTTCACTTCTGAGTTGGTTTAGTTTCTTCAGTTTTGGTTGAGATTGCCTTTGCGATACTCTCTATCTTTGCAAGGCTCAAAGCTACTCTCTAGCTTGTTCGTTGTCTCAATGCGAATCTCTTAGCTTCTTAAGCAATTCCTGTAATGCTCACAAAACACAAGATATATCAAATGTAGTGCTTATCATCATCAAAACAAAAGGAGCGATTAGTCTGAGCAAGCTCAAACTAACAATTTCCCCCTTTTTGATGACGACAACTACTTAAACAGTGTAAGCACATCTATTCCAAAATGTACTCAGTTATGTTGTAAGATATAAAATGAAGTTTAAATTGATACTAGACAGATTGACCAAATCTGCTCAAAATCTTGCTAAAGGCACTTAGCAAATGTATCTTTATTCCCCCCTAGGCCAAGCCGGTCTAACTTCTTTCTAATTAGATGAATATATTTACTTGTTTCAGTTCCCCTTTTGATATCATGAAATATGCAATATAATTTATGCAAAGGGAACTAATAGTGGAAAGGGAAACATAACTCAATAATCAAGCAAATCAAGACATTTAACACAATTAAGCAAGGTGTAACCAAGTAGAATAGCACAAGGTTATAGAAACAAGAAAGCATACTGTCATTCATCAAATTCTTACACCTTTGTAGCTGGGGGGTTCCTAGGAGTACTAGTTAAGCTTAAAACAAGCAAAAAGCACACAGTGAGAAACAAAATGAAACACAAGCAATAACACCCTAAGCATCACGCTTGCGAGTAAGAGCGAATAGATTCTGGATGATGTTGCTCAACTCATCTTGACGTTTCTATGAGTAACTGTCTGAATTTCAACGAGGCACTTATCAACTGTGGCATGCAGAGACTGAATAGCTAAGACAATTTCAGAGGAAGACTCGCTGGCAGCGAGTATAGCAGGTTCACGAGACTGGGTTCTAGATGAGCTGGCAGCAGACTGCATGGACTTGGACTTCGTTACAAGTTCAGTGACCTTTTCCATGGTGAGGATATTATCGAAGCTGGTCTCAGAGACTGGCTTGTAGAGGCCCTCACTCTTCATCATCTTTGCAATAATATGCGGAATAGGGAGTGGACTGCCATGATGTCCTCTAGATGCAACCATGTGAGAGAACATAACTTGAGCAGTGTTGATCAACATTCCTTGGAGGCACTGAGCCATGATACAACAGTCAGATATGGTTACTTGATCCATGTTGGTCTTGCGAGGCGGTATGTTCTTCACTATGAAGTAGTAAAGGAGGCGCTTAGACGCTGAGAGATGCTCGGTCTTCAGTGTCGCTGGCACATTTGGTCCAAAGACAACCTCTTTTATCGCAGTTGAGCCGCTTGGGTAGTTTTTCTTGTGTAAGTGCCAAAATCCCACCAACAATCCATCCGGACCTGGATCTTGATCGATTGCCTTCGCTAAATCCTTCACTTTGAAGCTTTCCTCAATATTGTTGATCCACACAAGAATAAAAGTAGTAGGTTTGCCAGATGCAGAAGAATAGATGGAGAAACGAGAATAAAACTGACGTACTAGATCTAGATCTGCTTTACTGACCTCTAACTTGTCCCAATTCTGTAACCTGAGCAGCTTTCAAAATCGATCTGAGCCTGACGATTCTTTTATTGATTGTAGAATCTCTAGGGGGTACGATCATAGGAGCGAGTATCTCTCTCTTTGTGATAGCTAGAGGAAGTGGAGGAAAATCTGAAGAGACTACCTTTGGCTCTTTCCTGGACTTCTTCCTGCTTCTCTGCTTTGCCTCTTTCTTTACTGTCTTGGGAAGAGTTGATTATGCGCTCTCTTCCTCATATAACACTGGCTCTTCCTCAATCTCTTCTAATTTGCCCTCCCCTGCTACTTTGGCCTCGCTCTTTGCTTCCATAAAAAGGTCGTGTTGAGCCGGAGCAAAGGCCTCGTCATCCTCATCTTGAAATGGTGCAGTGAGAGAGGGAGAGGGTTTGGAGGTAGAGGAGACAAGAAGTTGATCACCTTGTTTGGCCGCGGTTGTGAAGGTTTCAGGTTCAACCTTCTCGAGATCAGTGAGCACCTGAGCAACCTGCTCTGTTGGATCAGTGATGATGATAATCTCTTTGCATGCGGCAGTAGCTTGACTTTCACCAAAGCTCGAGATTTGTTGTATCCTGAGGAGCTTCTTTTTCTGGAGATGATGAGAGAGGCAGTGAGCAAGAAGGAGTAGAAACCTTCTTTAGAGTAACTGGAGACTCAGTAGAAGCCTTATGAGCCAAGTTACGGCGTTGCACAATCGCCGCTATATCCTCTTGACTTACTCTCGAGAATTCCTCAAGTAGCTATTCCCTTGTAAGACCGGAGATGTGTGATTTGTCAGCCATTTTTAGGAGTGAGGAGCTTAGGTTTTTGAAAGATTTTGTTTGCTTTTTTCCTTTTGAGGAGCTCATTATACGAGAGTTGGTGTAGTGAGAGGGGATTGAGTGGTAGTTTGGAGAGAGAGAATATGATAAACAGGATAAAAGTATTTTGAAGTGAATACCAGTGTTTATATAGACTCCCTTTCCTTCCCTTGTAATTTTCGTATCAATTCCTGAGATCTCGCAACGGCTACTCTGCAACGGCTATTCAAATGGGCTAGATTCTCTGAGAAGCACGACGGCTACATGCAGACTTGCTTTATCTGATTCTGATTATTGAACGACAAGTGTCACTGCAAAAGACTCACTGGAACAACCATAGACGATGCACTGGCAGCTACTATGACACATTGTGAAGTCTAAGTGTGGCTTTTCTAAATCCATTAAAACTGGATCACTGATCCACGTAGCCTTATGAATCTAATTATACTAGATCACAAGGCTACATGTCTAGAATTCACTTTTAGAGCCGTAATGGAATGCCTTCCTCATTAAGCAAACCCTCTGTACTAAGCAAACCCAAAAACGACTCATATTGACTTGGAGCGACTCTTACAAAATCACTTGATCATGCTTAGGAGTGTAAAGCAAGTGTATATATGCACGCAATGTATCATTTAAGCAAGTAAAAGATTAACAGGAAAAGCACATTTTATAATATGGGACATAACTCACACTCAGTATTTAACGAATATATAGCGTATGTGCATAGTATGGGTAACTCGCTTTTACACAATAATGAATACTTCCTTTGTGGAGTTAATCATGGGTAAGGAAGCGTTACATTAATGTTAGGGCAGGGACATTGTAGGAATGGATCGTTTCTTAGGCATGTAATAGGGAAAGAAGACAACCATCATTCTCTATTTGTGGCACATAAGAAGAGCATGCAGTTTGTCAAGACAATATTCAATAGCTTTCATGCAATATACTACCTTAGCTAGATTGGCTTGTGTGAAGATAAGCATGAAAATCAAGCAAACAAGCAACACAATCCAACTAAAGTTCCCAAAGTAGAATTAGAAAGCATAATTCGTAGTCAAAGCATAGGGGAACTTATAGTGCATCTCTTGTTCTTCTAATATGATAAGAAAAAAACCGGAAAGACTAAAGGCTTATAAAGATATCCAAGTAAAGCTCATTTAGAGATATGAATTGCAGCTTTGGCTCTTCTGGTAGTTTTAGTTATAGTTCAGTAAGTTAAGTAGTAGAGTCGCTTGAGTCTTCAAAGACTTGCTTGAACTTTCTGAGTCTCCCTTTGAAAGAATAGATGTAGCTTTATTACCAAGTGAGACTCGATATGCCAGAGGCTAATACTTTACCACATGATATACATCTCCTGTATGACAAGAGTGAAAGAGATGATTAGATTTCAGAACACGCTTGATTTCGTCAATTTAGCACTGAAGAAGATAGCAAAACTCCTTGTGCTTCTTAAGGATGAGAGTAGTTTTTAGATAATCCATTTTCTTTCTACTCTGCACCCTTTCCTGCAAAATCAAATCAAGTAGTGTGTTCCCAAAGAAGTATTGACTTTGTAGGAACGTTAGAGCTAGCGATTCCAAAACTGGAAGGTAGAACTTTCATCTTCACAATTCTAGGAACTCGCTCAGAATAGTCATCATCACAAACACATGGCACTGGATTAGGTTTACCTCCGAAAGTTAACGCTCATTGTGCTCCTACTTGTTCGTATTTGGCTTGTGAGGGCTTTGTAGGTACAAGGAGAGTTTTATATGACTCGCTCGAAGAAAGCTTGTCTATCTCAAGACTCTCTTGAATGAGTGCATCCTCAGATATAGACATAACAGACTTGGAGGAAATAGAATCACTCAAATCAAGCTTGTCCCAGATTGACTCGCTTGATCGAGTACACCCACAGTTACAAAGCGGGGGTGTAGGGGAGATGTCTAGTATGGGTTCTGGTTCAAGAATACTTACTTCAACTTCAGGTTTAGGAGATGGCTCTAGAATAGGTTGAGCGATTGTGCAGAAATTCTCAGGATCTTCACCAACATCGGCTTCATCATCAGAGTCATCCCATAGTGTGATAAAGGCCTTCCTGGTAGGTGTTCTAGATCCAAATTCTTCTTCATTTGGATATACCTTTTTCACTTGGAGAATCTCTAGAGAGATGTCCTCTACCTGAACATTTGTCACATGTAATGTTCTTGAGGCTAAATGGCTTGTTGTCCTTTGGATATCTATCCTTGGTAGTGATTCCAAACTTCTTCTTTTAGAACCTCTTGACTAGCTTAGTCATCATTGCTACTTCCTGGTCTTCTTCATTTCCGGATTCATCATTGTACTCGACCTTTTGAAGTACACGAGTGAGCTTGAGAGTGACTCATTGGGTTTCTCTTGATGATATTGACTCCTTTTGATCTTCAACTTCATGGACTCTTAATTTACCAGCATGTACAGATACATGCAAACCTTTTGTTTCATTCGTCATTAGCATTATTCTCTTAGTTATATAAAACTTAGAGTTAACACCATGGATAAAAGCGAGAGTGAGTTCCCAGGGTTGTACCTTGAGTCCTGCAGAGGACATCTTATCATATAATACCTGGAATCTGGAATGACAATCTGAGACAAACTCACTTTCTCCCATTTTGAACGAATGAAAGTCCCTTTGGAGCTTGAATCGACAGTTATTCTTCATATCATCGCCGACGTTGTGCATATCTATGATAGCGTTCCACATGAGCTTGGCAGTGGATAGAGACATGATTTTTTCGATGTTCTTGCATGAGAGAGCATTGAGAATGAGTTTCTTCTCCTTCGCATTCTTCTCTATCGTAGAATAATCAACTGGTCCCCATTTGTATATGTCGGTTTCTTCTTTGAGAGTTTCATCACCTTTTTCAATGATTCTCCAACATTAATAGTCAGTTTGTTGGATATAGTTCTTAGTCATTGTGAGACACCAAACTAGTTCACCCTCAGCTAAGATATGAGGCTTATACTAAAGAGATCCCTAGGTTAAAAGAATGTTTTTCGTTGCCCGTGATTCAAACTAGAGAGTAGGAATCAAATCTGTGCAAGATTGAGCAACCTGAGCTTTGCTACCAATTACTGATTTTCACGAATGAGGATCGAGTAAGATAAAGAGACTATAACTAATTATGAATGATAATGTTACACTTACTCTAAATCCTATGCAAAAGCTAGTAAGCTAGTGTACAAGGAACATATTCAACAAAGCGAGTATATATGAAAAGAATCGTTGTTGAACAATTAGTAGAGTAGCTTAGATTGACTAGATCTTTATTGAAGAATAGCTCGATAGACTAGCTGCAGTGTTTTTAAGATTCGGAAATGGAAAAACACACAAAGAGAGTCTAAGTCTCTTTGTAAACACAACAAGCGAGTAGCAAGTGTGTTTATATGTAAGATTAGAGACTTTTCCACAATAAGAACTTTAGATTGTTAGATTTAAATTTCAGCTCAATATGCACAAAGATTTGGTAAGGTGAGAACCCTTGGATTAACTTAAGTCCAGGATGAAACTCACCACTATATTAAATATATCAAATGAAGATTACAAACACTCGCTCTCTCCACTTAAAACAATCGTTCTTGAGCCCAAATAAAAGCTCGCTACTCTCAAGGTATTTTTTACTCACTTGCTCCCTCTGAGATCACTAGTTTTTCACCCTAAACACTGTATCGTACTCATCTCCCAACTTTCTAGTCTTGTTGTGATCTCCCTAACCACTCAACTATACTAACTCCCAGGTTTTCGAATCATGTTGTCTTTCTCCCTTGGGCTAGCTTCTCCTAAGCTCACTAGGTTGTTTCTCACTCTATGAGGTTCTCAAACTCGTGCGTTAGCAAATACCTATTGCACCTATATATAGAACTTCCTAAACTTATTCCTCAAGAAAGAAATTCTATTACATATTCCAAGTTAGTTCCACGCTGGCAATCCATGCGTCGGTCCACCAAGAAGCACCACAAATTCCACGCACTTCCACTTTTCTTGAGCAACAAACTTGTAACAAACTCGTTCGTGCTGACAATCCATCCCACACCAATCATAAGCCTTTTATTGGTCCAGCCTGGCGATCCTCGTCCCTCGATATCCATTGTAAGAAACACATTCTTCACCCATCCTTAGCTTCTCGACGTTTCCATTAGCTGCACCGAAATACCTTACACGCTGGTGCATGCATTCCACCTGGGTCTTATTCACTTCATGTTTGTTAAAGCGAAGGATTCAATAGCTCGCAGTGACTCTCCCTGCGCTGCGCTAGTCCTTCACCTTCAATGCACTTCACTTCCCTTCACTTCTGAGTCGATTTAGTTTCTTCAGTTTTGGTTGAGACTGCCTTTGCGATACCCTCTATCTTCGCAAGGCTCAAAACTAGTCTCTAGCTTGTTCGCTGTCTCAAAGCGACTCTCTTAGCTTCTTAAGAAATTCCTGTAATGCTCAGAAAACACAAGAGATATCAAATGTAATGTTTATCATCATAAAAAAAGAGTGATTAGTCTGAGCAAGCTCAAACTAACACCTACTTTGGATCGGATCGGTAAGTTTAAATCATAGGATCGAATTTGTGAAATTCATCAATCAGAATGACATAGTGACATCGATATGTCTTTCTAGTACAAATAATATAAAAGAAACTATTTTACTCACACAAGATCAATACTAACGTCATACATAGTTAAAATGATTGTCTTGTAAGCAAACTTCATAAAATGCTTACCATATTTCATTGTTGTTTCATATGTTTAGAATCGTAGGATCGTAAATTCCTACGATCAGGATCTAGATCCTGACAATAATGTTTGTGAAATTTTAGAGTTTATATATATACTTGTATTTATAAATTTTTGGAATCATATATTTATTCATTATTATTATTATATTCTTGCAAAAGAAAAATAAAATTAAGAGAATAATAAGGGGAGATATGCATTTAATGATTTGAGACCTACTCTTTCATTATATCTTATAGAGTTTTGTAGGCTCGATAATTAGAATAAAAAAAGCCTATTTTTTGAAAAGTAAATAAATTGACACAAACTTTATAATAATGTAAAAAATCAACCTTTACATATTTGTATTCATGAAACAAATTAATCATAAGTAATATATGATATATTCTGATTTTTATATTACTATAAAAAATAATTTAGAAAATCTGATGAGAAATCCTATATAATACCAATTTCATTAACAAAAGATTGTAATTATGAGATAAAACTATGATTTTAAAACGAGTTTCATATTTATCTTGACCACATCTATGAACAATTTTTCCAAGCAAACATATATAATGCAAATTCCATTAACACTAGATTGAACTTAGCCTATACGAACATCATGTGATTCCCAATATGTAGAATCATGATTCCCAATATGCAATGCCCGCTAATAATCTTTGAATTTCTCCACTCGGTGTAGAGGTATTTTCAGATTGATTTAGCCATCCGGGGAGAAAACCATTAAGTTCTGTAATATCCGAATAAATGCGGGATGAAGTCATTAAGTTTTGTAATGATAGAATAAATGCGGTCTTCAGTATATAGGTGAAGGAATATTATTTGTTTACATTGTTTTATTTTAGATGTAGTCATTAATAGTCTTTGTGGTATCATTTACTGGTTTTGAGCAATGCTAATTTTATAGTATACTAGAATCTTGTTGCACGTGCTTCGCACAAGGCCTTATGTATGTCAATGTTTTAGCTTATGTTATGATGTTAATTTATATTTCATGTAGGTGTAAATTCTAATATATTTCATACAATGTTAAATAGGTCTAATATTAATATTATAAACATATTTCATGTAGGTCTAATTGTAATTTTTATTTCATACAATTTTAAATAGTTTTAATTATAATATTATAAATGTCTATTTACTATATACGTAAACATTTATTTATACTATATAATATACTATTGTATCATATGATTATGTGATTTAATATCGTGTATGAGATAGTTGTGAATAATTAGACATTTCAAATAATTGAGGCTCAAATATTTGGAAGATTGAAATAGCGATTTTGCCTCTTTTTTTTGGCTTAGGTGAATGACACAAATAATAATTCTATTGATTTTGATTGTGATTATTAGTTTTTTTTTAGATTGATCAGTAGTCGTTAGTAGTCATCAATAGTGCATTTAGAATATTTGGAAGATTGAATTAGCCATTTGGCCTATTCTTTTCGTTGGGCTTAGGTGAATGACACATATAAGAATTCTACTGATTTTGATTGTAATTATTTGTTTTTTTTAGATTGATTATTAGTCATTAGTAGTGACATTAATAGTGCATATAAGAATTCTAGAATCTCGTTGCCCGTGCTTCGCATGGGCCTTATATATGTCAATGTTTTAGCTTATGTGATGAGATAATTTATATTTCATAAAGGTGTAATTCTAATTTATTTCATACAATGTTAAATAGGCCTAATATTAATATTTATAAACATATTTCATGTAGATCTAATTATATAATTTATTTTATACAATTTTAAATAGGTCTAATTATAATATTATAAACATCTATTTATTATATACACAAATATCTATTTATATTATATAATATACACTCATATGATATGATTAAGTGACATATATACTGTGTATGAGATAGTTGTGAATAATTGGATGTTCCATATATATTTGGAAGGTTGAATTAGACATTGGGCATATTCTTTTTCTTGGACATAGGTGGATGACACAAATAAGAATTCTATTGATTTTGATTTTGATTGTGAGTATTTGTTTATTTAGATTGATTATTAGTCATTATTAGTGAATAATAGTGCATTTAGTGTTTTTTAGCACACCCAACTTTATACTATACTAGTGAAGTGATGGCATGCCCGTGTTGTTGTTTTTTTAAAGGAAACTTACTTTTATTGAAGAGTTGTGTGATTTACATTTTAAACAGTATTTGTCCAGGTTTGTATCACAAATGGGCAAAGCCCAATATGAACGGTACGACCTATAGCCCATTTTTTAAGGGAAATTACTTTTAGTGAAGAGTTGTGTGATTTATATTTTATAAAGAAATTGTCCAGGTTTGTATCAAAAATGGGCCAAGCCTAGTACGAATGGTAGGAAGTATAGCCCAAATGGTTAGCAAATAGTTTCTTCTAACAATGACACTAAAGCCTATTACCATTATTTTCAGCCTTGAATGCGCAAAGTACTCCCTTCATTATCTCTTTGATGCTCTTGCAGTAGACTTCAGCTTAGATCTTCTTTTTTGGTTGTACCCGCTTGTTCCTAACTGGGTGGTGAAGGTTCCGTCCCCATAAACACTACGCTTCCCAGAAACACCACACTTCCATGTTCTTGTTTCTTTGTTGTATATCCCCCGATTGTTTGGTTTCGACGCGCGGGGCTGTTGTTTCAGTTCTGAATTCGTGCATCGTATGTCACTCCTATCTCTCATTGATCTTTCTTTGGTCTCAATTTTGTCTGTTTGTAATCGTTTTCCCGAATTTCATCTTCAACAGATATATAGTTGTTTTACTTTCCACCGATTTCGAAGTTTTGCTTAATCTGCTACATTTATGGGTGTTGAATGGTTTCAAGGTAATGTCGGTCTATTTTTGTCTATTTTGCTCAGATAGAAGTTTATTTAACTGTTGTAAGATTAAACCTATATATTGTCGTCTTCCTAGTGTTGTGTGATTGACATTCTGGGATGTAGAAGACAGTGGTTGCATTTCTATAACTACAGACAACGTTGACGATCTAATGCTTGCCGCAATTGCAGTTCAATATTGCGTTTGTTATGTCACAACGTCAATCATTGGCTCTAGTTTCGCTCCCGATCTGTCTTTTCAAGTGAGTAATAATTACATTTTGTAAGAGTATCAATATTTGCTTTTTTTAATCTTGTATTATGTTGACTTTCATTATTTTTGTACATCTGCTTTTTGTTCTCATCCCATGTGATGCATTTGTTTTTTAAGATAGTGTCCTGGATATCTGTTGCAATGTTTTGGACAAATTAATCTGAAAAGATGGTTAAATATGCAACCTCTTACACAAGAGAGAAGGGGGTTAACAAATGCAAAAATGATTTCACGGTTAATTATATAAAACTAAGTTTCTAATCTACGTCTTAAGGTCATAGATTAAGGGTCTAGTAATAGAAAATTATATTTATGCATAATTTAAGGTTTTATTATTTGTTGTGATGAGTTTATATATTCCCTTGTAGGATAAATTTTCTAATTTAAGCAATCTTATGTGTTTTCTTAGGGCATATACTAATAAAACTAAAATAAAATGACAATCAACATGATTTCAAAGGCAAACCAATGGTCATGTTAGAAAGTGGCCTACAAGGCTCCATAAAAAACTCATAAGGAAAAATAATGTTTTTAAATGTTTGGCGCTCTCTGTATGTATAAATGAGTATGTGCACTGATTTTCTCATCCCTTTCCTTGTTCTTAGCCAGCTTACCTGACATCAGTAGAAGTATAATTTTTTTGTTTTCCCACATGTCGTTCTTATTCTTGTGGCTGTCATACATATACATGAATTGATTAGTAGTCCTTCTACATAGGAAAAAGTATTATGCTGTAATTAAATTTTTTTATGGTATGTTTACTTGAGATGCAGTTGGTATGCCATTGAACGCTTCTTTGTAGACAATATTCCTTGTGTGATTCTTTGGATCATTTGCAATTGGAATGATTATCAGTCACGCGTGAGATCGCTACATAAAGTTTCCCATGTGTAAATACTGGTTTTGGCAAATATAGTCCAACATGTTTTAGTCGACTAACCTTGGCTTTTGTTAATCGTCATTGCAAAGCACGGTTTTATGGGAAACTGTCTCCGTTTTAGAACGAAAGGTCACTTTGTCTGTGTTGAGCTTAGGGTTATTATAGGAATTATGACCCTTTCTCCAATGCACGATCTTGTCATGATTTTTTCTTCCACTACCTAATGCCATAGGCGAGAGATAATAAGCCGTGCCCTGTTGCATAAACCTTGGGTTGGGTTGACATTCCTTAGGAGCATAACAGGGAGACCTTCCTTAAGTGTTAAAGTATGGGATGACATTCCTATTTGTGATTATGTAATTGGTATTTTTGTAAATCAATTCCTATTCCAATTTCATTGTACACAAACCGTCGTAGAAATTCTTACTTGGGAAATCAAGGTTGTTCAAAAACTCCATTGGGTACATGTGTTGTTGTTCAGCTATATCTATTGATGCCATGCATATTTCGTCTGAGCTCTTGTATATTTTCAATGACCCTTGTAGGAGGCGAAACATATGTGCATTTATTTGATCGACATCTTGATTTAAGGGTGTAAGGATTGCTCTTTCTTGAAGGTAGATTGTATTGTTCTGATTTTTTTAGTCTTCGGGTATACCTCTTCAATTAGCTGTTGGATTGGATTTTCTTTTGATTCGATCACAAATTGTTGTGGTATTTCTATGTCTGTTCATCTTCGTCCTCAAGAGCCATTTCTTTAGTCGTTTCTTCCCCAACTTGCTTCATCCATTGGTTGAATTTCTGTTTTTCTCTGTCTATTTCCCCTTAGATCATCTTCTCATTGACTCTCATCTTGTTCGACAATGTTAGGACTTCACAGTGTTCCCAGAACGGTGAGTTACTTATGCACGCCTGTACTATATCTTGTCTTCTTCCTTTTGTTATCACTAGTAAGAATTTTCAAAAATCTCCTCCAAGCATCACCGGTATTTCTCCAAATATCCTTCTACAGTTTCTATCATTTTTAATTCCCATGATATCTTGTAGAGTTCTATTCAAGACTTCGAATTCAAATCTCTAAGTGATCGGAGCTTCATCCCATATTATTAACTTCATTCGTGCATCAGTTATGCCAGGTGTGTATTTTGCATAATTCCACATGTATTGCTCTCGAGTAGTTCAATAGGTATGACAAATCTACTATGAGTTGTCCTTCCTCCCGGTAGAAGCAATGCTGCTATACCTGTTTCCATTTTGTACAACAAACGTCTTTGTTATTTTTTTGTAAAACCTTTTTTTATTTAAAAAATATAGTTTTAGTGTACAATCATGCGTTTCATCCATGACACATAGTACCTACCTGATGATGCGACTTCTAGGACGATGTTTCCCTCGGAGCGGATCTGTGCCATTACTATTTGGTATAGAATGGTCTTCCCAATTCCTCTAGCATCATAGATGAAAAAGAATCCTCCCCTCTGTTCTGTAACTTTGAACATAAGTTTTTTGTAGATCAACAATTGTTCCATATTTAGAGACTGGAATAGTCTATCATGGAGCGCTTCCATTTCTTTAACGATGTATGCTAGCTCTTCTCTAATAAGGAGGTAACCCTGGATAATCCGTGAGTGACTTCCCATTTGTCCCTAGGATCTCTTGGATATATAACAAAGTGTATTTCTTAATTTGCTTTTCCGAAAGTGTTAATGTTGGGAATTTGAACTGCTTCCCTTTTTGGTATAATATATCCTCATAGAGTTCTTCCCAAGTCTTGTCCCATTACTCTGAAGGGTTACTTACGTCACAGAACAACAGGATTGTCACGAACAATTGTCTTAACTGAGTCCGTGATGCCTACAACATGTCCTCCTTTATCGCATCTTTCCATTATGTATCCTCATTCAACATTTCCAGTTTATAACATGCCTCTCGAAAGGTAACGTGTACTTTCCCATGGACAATTCTGATTTCTTCCTATGTTATTGGGCCTCTTACCACATTTAATAGAAAACGTAGGTAGTATTGTTCTCCTGAAGCTGGGTGTGTATAATACATTCTTTCAATGGGATTTTGTTCCTTTCGCTCCAGCCATACTGTAGAAAACACGTGTTTGATCAGCTATTGTTCACTGTCACTAAGGTTCATTAAGCCTTAGTTGCGCTTAACAAGAATTCAATTGCGCTTTGAATACTTGGGATGCGCTTAACCTATTAAGAACTATTAGTAATGAGCTTACTAAAGTCCTTAAGTGCGGAAGAGGTTAGACAGACAATTGAGCGCGCTTTAAGTTGTTAAAGCGCACTTATATTTGCACACACAAGAATTTCCAAACGGTGAGAATCCTAAGTCACTAGCTGACTCGGGATAAAACTCACCACTACGCTTGTATTGATTAAGAAAAGGATTACAATCTCTCGCTTCAACACTTTGAAGCTCACTCGTAACTCTCTCTTTACAATACTTGGAATTCAGCTCTGAAGAACAAATGAAGGCACTCTCAACACTCTCTGATTACAAACCAGTATATCTCTTAAGCTCTCTCTAGATTCCTATATTCTCTCTGTTTGTAATACCTAGAGTGAATTCAACAGTACTCTATTTATACACAACCCTTAAGCTAAACCTCTAACTTAATTCGTGTAACAAACAAAGACTAAGCACAATTCCACCTCATCAATCTGTGTGCCTTGATCACTTCAACAGAATTAATCAACGACCTGGAGTGAATTGGTTTTGTTCTTCATGTGTTGATCCACGCCACATAAGCAATTCGTGTGCTTTAAGCTCTAACAAACTCCTTCCACGCTAGCGATCCCTAGAGTAGCGTCCCAAAGAGTGAGAAGTTCTTCTCGCACCTTCCTGTGCACGCAACTTGCACTCTCCCGCTTTACCAGCCTTCGTAGCGTGTTGGTTTTGTTCTTCTGCGCTCTGGCACACCCTAAGCTTCGGTGGAACCTCGTGGTCAACCTTCTTCATCTTCATTCAAGCGTGTCTCTACGCCCTCGAAGCTTGATCACTCTTACTTCTTGGTCTTGAATGGATTTATTAAACACCGTTTGCGGAACTTACTTTCTCCGCTGGGTGTTAAGCGCGACTGAGACCAGTCAAGCGCATCTCTAAGTGACTTAACCGCATCCTTATAGATATGGCAATAACCTGGAAGGCTTAAAAACACTAAGAGATTAAACATATTAGTTTGTTATCATCAAAACAAAGAGAAATAGATTAAGCTTTAACAAGACGATTAAAGCTCAACTAACAATTTCCCCCCTTTTGATGATGACAAACTGTAAACAGGTAAGCTCATGAATACTTTCTTAAGTGACTAAAATGAAGACAATAATATAAATTTAATCAAGTAATTAGATTCGGAATTGGATCAAAGTATCTTACCAAGTACTTAACAATACCAGGTTTCAATTCCCCCTGAATTCAAGCACGATCTCATACTTCCCCCTTAATCAAAGAGGAATGTACCTGTGTTTTCCCCCTTTTGACATCATTGAAAAATTCAAAGCAGAGTCATACAGTAAGAAAAATAGTAGAGTGCGCTTGCTAGCTAAGACGTCAGACAAAACTAGATAGATGACACGAAGCAACTTAAGTATAGAAAAGTCATGTCAGTGAGGCTCTCAGAGATATAAAAGTCAAAAAACACACTTCATTATATTGTTCAAGAACTGCCACAAAGAAGGGAGGAACCCTAACAAGCTAATTCACAAAAACACTTAACAAAGTAGGAAGAGAAAAGAGAGTCAGCAAAAGCGCTTACAAGCGCAACCATCACAACCGTTTACAAACTACCACCCTTATCAGCATCAAACTTCTCCTGGACCATCTTCACCATTGTAGACATCAGATCAACCATTTCCCGAAGATGCTTTTCAACCCTGTCCTGATGATCTTCCATTGATGCCAATATCACTGATAAATCAGCAGAACTAGAAGAAGCTCGAGCGCGCGGACTCAGCTCAGAGCGCGAGCTAGAAGGGAGCTTCTCTTCAGTTTTAGGTAAGAGAATGGCAACAATGGCATCGGTAGTAATAAAAGTGGAGCAGGCATAATCAGGAAGAGAAGTATCTTACAAACCGTCGGCACGGAGCATTTTGCAGATTAAGTGAGGGAAAGGCAATGGACCAGATGTAGCAGCGCGATACAACACCAGATGACTCATCATTAGCTGAGCGGTATTGACAACTTGATTGGAAATAACGGCAGCCATAATACAGCAGTCAGCGATAGTCACCTTGTCACGGTCGTAGTCACGAGGCGTGATATTGGTGATGATGAAGTGATGCAGAAGGCGCTTGGCTGGGCGAAGCATGTCCACTGTGAGCGCACCTTTAGGCACATTAGATCCGAAAACTACCTTTTTAAGCGCAGTTGCACCGGCCGGCCAGTTCTTCTTATAAAGTCGTCCGAAGCCACTGGACTGCTCGGTTACGCCAATAGCCTTGGCGAGATCCTTGACACGAAAACACTCCTTTGAATTGCCGCGCCAGGTGAAGCCAACTGAGCTGTACTCAGGATTTGGTGCTTGATACTCCAGGGTTGCATAGAACTGATACACCATCGCGTTATTGCAGCGAGCGGGCTCAGTCTCAAGCGTGTCCCAACCTTGGAAGCTCAACCATGTGGCAAAGCGCGTGACGTGGGAAGAGTCTTGAAGCCCGGTCAGGAGATCAGTGGTAACAATCTCTGGGAACAAGAATGATCGTTTCTGTACACCCTGAGGAATGGGAGGAAAATCAGTTAAGCCCATTACCTTGATGCGCTTGGATCTGGTTGAAGCGCCACCTGGTTTCTGTTCCGGTGGAGGAGAATCATGCTTGGAGCCATCGGATGACTCGACGTCCTCTGAAGGAGGTGGAGGAGGAGCTGCGGCCTTGCGCTTCTTGCCTTTGCGGCGAAGCACATCACTTTGGCGGTCCGGTCTCTGATACTGAAGTGGAAGAGGAGAATCGACGCCAGGTCTAGGCAAGATCTGAAACTCACCATCATCGTCGGAGTCGGATGGAATACTGGCGAGGAGCTCTTTTGGAGACGTCAGAGATTGCGCTCCGGGCCTAACTTTGGAGCCAGGCCGAGAAGGAGTTTCAATACGGAGAGCGCTCTTTTACCTTTAGCCGGACTTGTGTGTGAAGTCTCAGCTGTAGCTCTGCCAAGCTCCTTCACTGGGTCGTACCCAGCAAATTCGAGATCGGCGGCAAACTGTGCTAAATCCACCTTGGGATCATGAGAGAACAAGGGCTGGAGAGGGTTGTCTGGATTTGGAGCTGTGGTTTCGGGTTCGTCATGGCCAGTAAGGTCAATAGGATCAGAGTGTGAGGTAGTTTTATTAGCTGGGGAATCTGGGTTCTTTGTAGGGGATGTAACTTCATGAGAGGCAGGGGGTTTTGGGGTGCAGGCTCAGTATGGGTAGAGGATGAGGCCTTGGTCATGGCCTGGACAAATGATTCAACCTTGGCACGAGTTGCTGGGTCAAGCTCACTAAGTACTTTGTCCATGGTAACAGGATGTATGAGAATGGAGAATGAGGGGAGTAGAAGAAGATAGAGGTAGATGGGAGAAGGTAACGTAAAAGTGGTGAGACAAGTACCTGGTATATATAGCACAACCATCAACACTGAGTCGCTTCAAGCTCCAATCAAAATCAAGCTCACAAAAGTAGCCGTTACTCGCCTCCAACGGTCAAATTAGAATTCACAAATCTGTGCTGGGCCTGCGCATAGCCCTCAACGGTCATAATTATAGCCATTGCACTGGAAAAGAGCCGTTACATCACAAAAGCGGTAGACTGATTTGACAAATAGCCGTTTCTTCAAAGTTAAGCAAACCCAACTCGGAAGAAAATCCACCCAGATGCGCTGCAAAGTGCGATATACTACAACACTAAAAAGCGCTAGAGACTGAAGCACAAGCTGAACCACCTCTGAATAATAATACTAAAGAAGCACAACACTGATTGAGATGAGTAGATGTAAGAGCGTGATGTCCAGTTCAATTCTCAAACTACAATGTAAAGCAATTCATGAATAGGAAGATGCACATTTCATATAGGGGACATTAGAGCATTCAATCACTCAAGTTGATGTGGAAGTATGTGCATATACATGTAGCATGGTAATTGGGATTTATGTCACCAAATGAATACTTCTCTAATGTAGAGCTCAATAAAGGACGAGAGAAGCGTTACATCTAGTCAGGCTAAGGACACCTATGCAATGGATCATTTCTTAGGCATGTAATATGGGTAGAAGACGATCACCATTTTCACGTTTTTGGCAAAGAAGAGCATGCATGGACTAGGATTATATCAAATCGAGCCAAACAAGTCAGACAAATTCAATACTAATTCATTTTAATGAACAACTATAAAGCATGAAAGACTCAAAGCTATCAAGCGCAAGCGACCATAGTTCGTACCTTGATACTAAGCTCGCTAGTTCTAGTCAAATAGAGGAATACTTACAGTTCCATTGCCTCAAAGTTATGGAGTCGAATAAGGCCAAGCTGAACCCTAAGGTTTAAGAATACCTGACGATTAAGCGCCTTAGTGAAGATATCTACCAGTTGCCCTTCTGAAGATACGTGAATAAGCTCAATATTCTTGCGCTCCACATGATCACGCAGAAAGTGATGCCTTACATCAATGTGCTTCGTTCTTGTATGATGTACAGGGTTCTTCGACAAACATATTGCGCTGGTATTATCACAAAAGATAGATATAGTGTCAAGAGTAATACCGTAGTCAACGAGCTATTGCTTTATCCACAGTACTTAGCACAACATTGCGCTGCAGCTATGTACTCTTCCTCTGTCATTGAAAGCGCAGTACAATTTTGTTTCTTGGATCCCCAGGAGACTAAGAAAGGGCCAAGAAACTGTGCCATACCACTAGTGCTCTTTCTATCAGCCAAGTAACCTGCATAATCTGCATCGGTATAGCCAACAAGAGAAAGACCGCCCCCTTTGGAATACCAAAGGCAAAGATCATCAGACCCTTTCAAATACCTGAAGATGCGCTTTACATGAGAAAGGTGAGAAGCGCGAGGGTCTGACTGTGATCGAGTGCATGCACTAACGACAAAAACAATATCAGGACGTGAAGCAGTTAAATACATTAGAGAACCTATCATACCTCGATACATGGTTTCATCTACCTTCTCAACCATTAAATCTTTGTCCAGTTTTGTAGTGGTTGAGAGGGGAGTAGGGAAAGGTTTGGAGTTCTCCATTTGATACTTCTTAAGGAGCTCTTTGATGTATTTCTGCTGGTGAATCTCAATGCCTTCATCCATTTGGTTTACCTGAAGCCCGAGAAAATACTTGAGCTCACCAATCATGCTCATACTGAACTTGAGGCTCATGGTGTTCTTAAAGCCTTCTACAAGCTGCAAGTTAGTAGAACCAAATATAATATCATCAACGTAAATTTGAACAATGAGAATATCACCTTTCACTTCCCTTATGAAGAGGGTTTTGTCCACCAAACCTCTCTTGTAGTCATTTGCCAACAAGTACTTAGATAGACAGTCATACCAAGCGCGAGGGGCTTGCTTCAGTCCATAGAGCGCTTTGTCTAGAAAGTACACGTGGTCTGGATAAGCTGGATCTCAAATCTTGGTGGTTGCTTGACATAGACCTCCTCATTAAGCTTACCATTGAGGAAGGCTGTCTTCACATCCATTTGAAATAGCTTGAATCCTTTGTGCGCTGCGTAGGCTATCAACAGTCGAATTACCTCAGGTCGAGCTACTGGTGCGTACGTTTCATCGTAGTCAATGCCCTCTTGTTGATTGTAACCTTGTGCAACAAGACGCGCTTTGTTTCGTACCACCACTCCACTATCATCCAGCTTGTTTCGGAATACCCAGCGCGTGCCAATTTTGCTTCTATCACCTGGTCGGGTACTAGACGCCAAACTTGGTTGCGCTTGAACTCCTCTAACTCTTCTTGCATGGCTATTATCCAATCTGGATCTTGAAGCACAACTTGTATGGACTTGGGTTCCTGTAAAGAAACAAAAGCACTACAAGCAAGCAAATTACGAACGTTAGAGCGATTCTGGGTACCTTTTTCATACTGAGATATGATCGCAGAAAGTGGATGTGAGTTCATCTGTTGATAATCGCGCACGGTGACCTCTGTATTATCTGGTAGCTTCATCGTTGTGGTTTTGGACAAGCTTTCATTACCACCAGAAAGGCCACTGGGTCCCGCTTGAGGACTTCCAGGTTGCGCTTCACCATTGCTAGGTCCCACTTGAGAGTTAGAAGGAGGAACAGAAGTAACAGAAGGAGTTACCTAACCTGGAGAAAGAGGTGAAGGGGGAGCTAGAACTTCAATAAATGGTCCACTTCCATGATCGTCATTCTGAGTGTTGTCTTCTGGAGTTACTTCTTCACTGGGAATGAAAGCTTCTGTGGCAAAGGGCTGAGAAGTGCATCTTCCACCATCATCATCGTCACTTTCCATACCTGAAGAAGGGATAGAAGGTTGCGCCTGAAGACTGGGAGGAGAAGCGGGAGGTAGATCATGGCTAGAGAATGGATCATCGTTGATTTTTGGTACACTTTCGAGCTCTCCTTCAACAAATTTCACATGGATGCTATCTTCTTCCCTCTGAGTTCTCAGGTTGAGTACTCTATATCCTTGGATAGTAGGTGCATATCCAAGGAAGATAGCCTCGTCGTTCCTAGCATCAAATTTACCCAAGAGTTCTCTCCCATTGTTATTGACATAGCACTTGCAACCAAACACCCTTAGGTGAGAGATATTCGTGTACGCCCTTTAAGCAGTTCATAGGGAGTTTTCTGAAGAATTGGCCTTAAGAAGGCACGGTTAGTTATATAACATGCAGTGCTCACAGCTTGAGCCCAATAGTGTGAAGCGACACCACTAGAGAGTAGCATTGTGCGTGCTATCTCTTGGAGTGTCCTATTCTTGCGCTCAACCACACCATTTTGCTCAGGGGTTCTAGGTGTAGAGAAGTTATGATCTATACCCCTTTCCTCACAAAATGATAGGAACTCACCATTCTTGAATTCAGTTGCATTGTCAGAACGAATTGAACAAATGGGGAGCCCTAGCTTCTTTTCCAGTAAAAGCGCAAGAGCTTGAAACTTTGCAAAGGTTTCGCTCTTGTGTTTCAAGAAAAGAGTCCAGGTATAGCGAGAATAATCATCAACTATTACAAAAATATAGCGATTACCTCCTTTACTCTGCGTTCGTAGTGGTCCACATAGGTCCATGTGGAGAAGCTCAAGGGGAGCTTTAGTCTGTACTACCTTGATAGAGGGAAAGGAGCTACGAGTCGCTTTAGCTTTTGAGCAGTCTGAGCATGAAGTCATGGATTCCACCTTGATGCGAGGAAGACCACGAACAAAATATTTGGACTGTAGCTTGTTGAGTAGATGTAGACTTGCGTGTCCCATTCTCTTGTGCCAAAAAATTGTCGTCTCAGTGAGTATAGCTAGACATAGGTTGCGCTTAGGAGAGAAGGAGTGGTCGAAGAGGTAAGTGTTGTCTATGCGCTTACCCTTTAGAAGCACCTCTTGTTCAGGACTGACCACTGCACATTCAGTTGTACTAAACCATACCTTATTACCTCCTTGGTCGCATAATTGGGCTACACTCAGTAGATTGAACCGAAGGTTCTCTACTAAGTTTACATCTCCTATCTGAATGGCTTTGTTGAGATGCGCTTGTCCTTTAGCAATGATCTTCCCTTGCTTTTTGTCACCGAAGGAGACACTGCCTCCTTCCTTAGCTTGGAATAAAAGTAGTAACTGTGGATCACCCGTCATGTGACACGAGCAACCGCTGTCGATATACCACCTACATTTCATCCCAACCTGCAAAAGTAGAGATCAAGCTTTGATCTCCCATCGAAGCTTGTGCTTCTTGGGAATATTAGACATAGCTATTGCTGATCTAGTCTTTAGGACTGACTCATAATAGCTAGGATCATTCAGGTCTAACACAATATGAGGTCGCGCTTCACGAAGCGCACCTCTGTGTCCAGAAGCACATCTGTGCTCAACAGATGACTGTTGAATACGTGTACGCTTGCCCTTATTTTTATCCATTGGCTTATAGGGCTTACTCTTAAGGACCTTTAAGTCCTAGCACTCACGCCTGTCGTGTCCATTTTGACCACAAAAGGTACAGTAATGGTTACCTCTTCCATAACCATACTTGCCTTTTCCTGGTCTAAATGGTTCTTTCTTTTGTAAGACTGAAGGCTGAGTTGGGGTATGCACTTGTTTTTTATACAAATGATGCGCTTTTTCCCTGCGAAACCACTCTTTGGTTTCTGAAGGTTGGTCCTAAAGTACCTTTATTCTGCTCTTCAGATGAGAGTTTTCACTCTTGTAGGCAGTTAGGTCTTGTTCAAGTGATTTGATTCTAGAAGAGAACTCACTTGCTTGAGGAGGAATGGAGGAAGAGGAAGATTCCTGAGGGTCATAACCCAATCCAGGTCTAGCTTTTACAAATCTTGTTTGAGGGATAGACTTTGTTTCCACTAATTTAGTAAGAATATGAAGCTTTGATATGATCTCATCGAGCTTAACATCTTTAGTTGAGACAGATTTACTTTCCAACCCTTTACCATGACAAAGTTCACAAGATTTAGAGAGGAGTGTGGTTTTGTCATGTAAATGTTTGGAAAGCTCAACCAATTCTTCCTTATCATTATCAAGTTCAAGCAGTCGTGCTCTGGCATCAGTTGCTAGAGACTTGTGTTGAACCATAAGCTCTTTTAAAAGAAGGATAAGATTGCCCTTGGGCAGAATGTCAAGGTTCAGATCATTTACCTCAATCTCAGAGCCAGAGTCTGAGTCAGATGCGGTGCCAGCCATTAAGCACAAGTCAGGTTGCGCTCCATCTTCTGAATCGTCATCAGATTCTCCCCAAAGCGCGACGAACGCTTGTTTGGGGGGCTGTTTGGTGAAGCTTGAGCTTGAGCCTGGATTCACTTTTGGATGAGGACACGCTTTAGCAAGGTGTCCCTTCTCGTTACAGTTGAAACAAGTGAAATCCCTGACGTCGCGCTGCTTAGAGGTAGAGTCGCGCTTGAGACCGCCTTGTTTCTTGAAAAACTTCTTCACGAGCTTGGTCATCATAGCGACGTCTCTATCATCGTCGTCTTCTCCTTCATCATCATTTTTAAGCTTTTTGAGAACACGAGATAACTTGAGCACCATTCCTTTATTTTCTCGTTCTGAGTGCTTTTCCTCGTTGTTCTTGATTTTATGAACTTTGAATTTCCCTGCAAGAACAGAGATAGGCAATTCTCGAGTTTCCTTGGACTGAAGAAGAATCTGCTCGAGGGTTGTATACTTTGAGTTCACTCCATGAATGAACGCCATAGAATACTCCCAAGCTTTCTTCTCCATTCCAGCAGAAAGCATCTTGTCATAGAGGATTTGACACCGAGAATGATAATCAGAAACGAGCTCATTTTCCCCCATTCTAATGGAGCAAAATTTGCAATTAAGCTCAAAAATACGATTGTCCTTCATGTCATCACTACCTGAGTGCATGTTTATGATGGCTTTCCACATAGCTTGGGCAGTGGGGAGGGACATTACCTTGTCTATGTCTTTCCTTGAAAGTGCATTAAGAATGAGCTGTCTCGCTTTAGCATTCTTCTCCATCAGTTGGTACTCTTTAGCTTCCCATTTTGAGTCATCAGTTTCGGAGATCTTCTCATCGCCCTTTTCAATAATCTTCCAGCACTGGTAATCCGTTTGCTGGATGTAATTTTTCGTCATTGTGAGCCACCATTCGAGTTCGCCTTCAACAAGGACATGGGGCTTAGTGAGAGAAATGCCGAGGTTGAAACTAGCCATTGTTCGAGACTTGAGAATCCTTTGAACCTGTAAAA
Organism: Phyllobates terribilis; assembly: GCF_046119375.1. Taxonomy (NCBI): domain Eukaryota; kingdom Metazoa; phylum Chordata; class Amphibia; order Anura; family Dendrobatidae; genus Phyllobates; species Phyllobates terribilis. The sequence goes on along the minus strand of NW_027367373.1, from coordinate 29,418 downwards.
GGATTAGTGCAAATAGATAACCTGGCTATGATACCAATTGTAGAAAACACGTGTTTGATCAGCTATTGTTCACTGTCACTAAGGTTCATTAAGCCTTAGTTGCGCTTAACAAGAATTCAATTGCGCTTTGAATACTTGGGATGCGCTTAACCTATTAAGAACTATTAGTAATGAGCTTACTAAAGTCCTTAAGTGCGGAAGAGGTTAGACAGACAATTGAGTTGCGCTTTAAGTTGTTAAAGCGCACTTATATTTGCACACACAAGAATTTCCAAACCGTGAGAATCCTAAGTCACTAGCTGACTCGGGATAAAACTCACCACTACACTTGTATTGATTAAGAAAAGGATTACAATCTCTCGCTTCAACACTTTGAAGCTCACTCATAACTCTCTCTTTACAATACTTGGAATTCAGCTCTGAAGAATAAATGAAGGCACTCTCAACACTCTCTAATTACAAACCAGTATATCTCTTAAGCTCTCTCTAGCTTCCTATATTCTCTCTGTTTGTAATACCTAGAGTGAATGCAACAGTACTCTATTTATACACAACCCTTAAGCTAAACCTCTAACTTAATTCGTGTAACAAACAAAGACTAAGCACAATTCCACCTCATCAATCCGTGTGCCTTGATCACTTCACCAGAATTAATCAACGGCCTGGAGTGAATTGGTTTTGTTCTTCATGTGTTGATCCACGCCACATAAGCAATCTGTGTGCTTTAAGCTCTAACAAACTCCTTCCACGCTAGCGATTCCTAGAGTAGCGTCCCAAAGAGTGAGAAGTTCTTCTCGCACCTTCCTGTGCACGCAACTTGCACTCTCCCGCTTTACCAATCTTCTTAGCGTGTTGGTTTTGTTCTTCTACGCTCTGGCACACCCTAAGCTTCGGTGGAACCTCGTGGTCAACCTTCTTCATCTTCATTCAAGCGCGTCTCTACGCCCTCGAAGCTTGATGACTCTTACTTCTTGGTCTTGAATGGATTTATCAAACACCGTTTGCGAAACTTACTTTCTCCGCTGGGTGTTAAGGGCGACTGAGACCAGTCAAGCGCATCTCTAAGTGACTTAAGCGCATCCTTACAGATATGGCAATAACCTGGAAGGCTTAAAAACACTAAGAGATTAAACATATTAGTTTGTTATCATCAAAACAAAGAGAAATAGATTAAGCTTTAACAAGACGATTAAAGCTCAACTAACACATATTTTCTCAACTGTGTGCCACACATATTTTTGTGGCAATTCAGCATATGTATATTGTCGAGCTGTCGGATCATTATTGTTTAGGGAAAGCCATTGAGTGAACATAGTCTTACTAACTTGTTCTCGCTCTAACAATGTGGTCAAATTTTTTGCATCTGAGAGCGTTACAGAATTTTGTCCCGGTATATGGTAAGCTAGCCTTATAACCGTTAGGGTGTGGTAATGAATGTCAAAATGGAAAACGCGCCATGCAGCTTTGCACACAGATAAGTACCTACACTCCATGTATTGTTTGATTTCATCTACTACTTCTCGTGTATGAAAGTCTGATGGTTGACCTGAAGAATCATTTTTCATAAACACGACAGTGGCTCGGTCAGGTCCTTTGTTAATGTATTTGAAAAGATATTTAATCTCCCTTGATCTATTACACTACTCAACATTTACGTGTGAATCATACTTGAGTATGAGATACCGGTTGTATGGCACCACAAATATGTTATCATGTTTCTCCTTGCCCTTTTTCACAACAACCTTGTTGTTCCCGCATCTATATACAGGAAACCCATCCTCATCTAGAGTTGTTTCTGTGTAGTACGACCTAGGAAAATGCTTACTGCACTGCCCATTGCTCATATACGGCGCAATGTTGTTTGCTTCTCCACACGGTCCATGCAACATATGAGCACAAACCGCCTTGTATATTGTCGGGTCTTTCTCCCTGCAAGGCAATTATGCACTTACTAATTCATCAATATCTTTCCCTGACTTAACTCTGTTTTCATTCTTGGGCTATATTAATATATGTTCATAAGGGAGGCCCCTTTTCTAAAATTCTATTGTGTAAATAGCTATACAAACAAACCAACTATCGTTAAGTGGGAGCAATAATAGGGAAGGGTATAGAAAGGGGCCCATGTACCTGCTTTTGTTGGCCAAAAATGCTTTTTATATTAAGATCCTCCATAAGCTGCCCCAACTTTAGTTTGAAAAATCTTGACATGATTTTGGGTATGTGATTCATTGTTTTTCCTTTCATTTCTGTAAGCACATCTGTTAGTTCTGACCATTTTGGATTAGCCATGAACGTGATGGAGAAATATGGATTCCCGTATGCTCTTCATAAAGCCATTGCATCATGGTAATTTTGTATCATATACCTCGGTCCTCTGGTGAATGTTGCTGGTAAAATTATTTGATTGCCTATGGATGGGGCATTAATGTCTCCCTGTGTGACCGCATCATAAATATTATTGTACAGATCAGTGCGTAGGTGATTCTGATTAAATATGATCCAAAGTAGGCGTTTCTTTTCAAGAGCAGTGTAAGCATCAACAACTGGTGGTATAAAGGCCCACCCAAAATGAGAGTCCATGCCTCGTGTAGTCTTTGTTAAAGCATGTAGTAGTAGAGCTCTCGCATTGTGACATAACCTCTTTTTGTTGTTCTTGTGATTGGGTTTGTGATGTACGGTATTCTCTCATGCCATACGTCTTCGCCATAAGGGAACAACAACGGGTATTAAAGTGACATGAATAGAGGGTGAAGATCGGAAATGGTCTTTAACCCATCTGATCTGCTATTAATTAATACATCTCTAGGCATCGTACACTGACCCAAAGCCCCCAAAATTAGAGTTGCGACCTCGGAGACCTTAGGCAAATTGCATTGCCGTTTTTCCGGGTTCCTTTGTCCAAATAGTATAAGGGTCAAATCCACCGAATTGTTTATGTTTGCCCAGTCTCTTGCCATTCTAAAGGCTTTGGCCACTGCGCTTGTTTCATCTAACATATCAACTAACTCCTTCACAATTCCATGATCTACATCTTTGTTGTCTATATTCAAACTCCCCATTTGATTACTAACCTCATTCTCTACGTCATGAAAGTATAGCTACGACCCTAGGTGATGCACCCTCTTCAAGCAGGAGTGAGACATAAGGGTGGTAGTTTTTCCCAAATACACAAAATGCGTATGGCCCTCTTGTGTTGTTTATTTTATCATCCACTCGCGCCCCAAAAGATGTGAAGTAGAAAATGATGTTGTACACCCGTATATTTTGTCTGAAAGTCACCGTCTCTGTGCTAGAACTATTAAGAAGATGTTTTTAAAGGCTTCGGTGTTCGGTGCAGCATTGGTAGACTCACTTTCCCTTCTTGACAGCATATGGCAAAGTACAACCTTTTGGTAGTTGCTGATTTAACCTTCTCTTCATACCACATGGACGCACCACATGCGTAACACTTATATTTTGGTTCCTTCAACTTTTTTTATGTTACAGCAACATCTGTAGTGGTGAATGGAATTTAGGATATAACAAATCATTGGTTAGAATAGTTAATTATTTGATTAAAATGATTACCACTTGATTTGAATGTAGGTGGTGTTTTCTCAGGTTCGGTCTTCACATGTCGAGCATGGACACCTACAGGTGAAGGACGTATAATATGTAGGTTCAGAATTAATTGAGTGTTTTGTGGTATACCAATGTATTCAACTAATATGTTGAACCCAATTTTTTTATAAAAACATACATGTACCACTCATTTGTAGTTCACAATAAATTACTGCTCTCCCATCTGTTAATGTACTGGTAGTAGCGATAATATGGAGCAGGAAATTAATCCCTCCAAAAGAAGGTAATAGATCTGAACAGTTATGGAGTTTATTTGAAAAAATATCCTTGTTTCTGGTTTATTAATGAATAAAACGTATGATAAACACATTACCTCGTAGCCCTTTATTCTTCTTTTTCACCATCTATCCACAAAGTGTACAGGCTTGATTCTTTGTTTTAGTAGAACTTGTGTTTTTCTTATCGATATTTGTAGGGTGTTTTGTGTAGTAAAAATTCCTAGGGAGTGGTATTTGGAAATGACAAAGTAAGTCCAAATCCAACAACAGTGTTGAAACCACTAGATTTAGGCATTAATGATGATGGTGTAATCGGGTAATTTATTAATATTTTCTTCATTCAATAGTCGGATCTTTTAATAAATGTAGTAATAAATTTAATGTTTTATTATATTGCATTTTTGTTTCAAAAGCAATGTTCTATTGTACTTTTGTAGAGGTGATGTAGAACAACCTCAGTTTGTGAATTGCATGGACTATGCAAGGCTATACAATTTTAGAAGTGAGTTGGAACAGGAACAATATAGTGAGGGTGATGATGCTGATGATAATTAGGAACAAAGGTAAACGAATAAGATACCAACATAATTTCCTATAATACAAATGTCCTATTTTTTATCAACATAAATTCCGATAATGCATATCTCCTATTTTTTCCAACTAACTTACATGACAAATATAGTTCTAATTTTGTTACTGTTTTAAGAATTTCACTGTGTCATGAATATCATTTTCAGTTCATAAGGTTTGGTAGAGGACATCATACATATAAAACATACTCAAGTTTACACTCATTTTGGCAACTACAAGTGTAGTGGTATAAATATTTTTTTTCTTTTTTTTTCCTTTTAATACAAAATAATATAAAAACCTTACCATCTAGCATGTTATTCTTCTTCTTCAAGATCTATCCACAGATTGAACAAGCCTCACTTTCTTTTCCTCCTGAACTTTTTGCTTGCCATATTGAGATTGAAGTGTTTTTTACATAAACAATATTTGTATGGTGCGGTTTTTCAGAGTCATAAAGTAGGTCAAAATCCAAAAAGAGTTATGAATTGAATGTTTTGAGGCATTAATGATGAAGGTGTGAACACGTAATTCTGAAAACTTAAATTAAATCAATTGTCATTAATATCCTTGTGTCTTTAGTTTCTTTATTATCGTGAGTTTTTTTTAATTTCTAGATAGGTACACTATCAGTATGTGATTGAAAGATTTAATCCAACCAATGACAGATATCTATGCCAACAGTGGGTTCTTTTCAATAACAATTACTTGTATGCATCTTTTGCAAATGATCATGCAGGTTGAAGGAATCGCTTGTTGTTAATCTTTTTATCTAAGAATTCAGAACTTCCAAACATAATATTTGTTAAATGAACACATACGTGTTATTGCAAAAACCAATATGAATATTAATCATGTTTTTACAGGGTTTATGGTTGGAAAAAGAATGCAATTTACAAATTGTACACAACATGACCATGGATCTTATTGCAAAATTTAGTGAACATTGTGTTTTCAGTGTGCAATAGTTAATATATCTCATGAAGTCTGCTGTTCGGAGCATGGTTGAGAGTAAGTATGCTTCGAGCATGGTTGAGTGTTCTTGTCTAATAGCTCCATTTTTGGTGCAGCTAAAATATGATTTACTAGATTCATAACTTCCTTGGAAGGATAAATCTATAAACTGTATTTTTAACAGTATCAATGTTTGTCTCTAATGATGGGATCAATTGCAACTCAATATTACCTTATTTGTTTTAGAGTGTCAATGTTTGCCTCTAGTTTCGCTCCTAATCTGTCACTTAAAGTGTGTATTAATTAAATTTTGTAAGAGGATAAAAACGCGTAGTATTTAATCCTGGATTAGGTAAAATTCAGTTATATCTGTACACATGCTAGTGGAACTCATTCAGCTGCTGCAATATTTTGTTTAGGCAGTCCTGGAATGTTAGTGTGTTGCCACCACTAACCTACTGCTTAATTAATTAAACCACTTCTATAATTTTCTCTTATTGTAAATAACTGACTGTATACTATTCTAACAACTGCCATGGACTGGCTAATCTACTGAATTTGTAGAAACTAATTAATATTTCGAATCTGACACTTTTTTCAGATAGCCTTAAGGATATGCTGCACAATATACCTATATATAGCCATTGCTGATGCAGTGGAACTACCTCGGTCCCAGCACTTGATTCAGATTATAGTCTCTCAATGTTCTTTGGTTGCCTGATATTCTTTCAAACCCTTTCTCATGTATGGATGCAATTTTTGTGTTGTTTCTGTTGGCCCAACATTTCATCTTTTTGGTTTCAAGAGTCTAGGTCTATTTTATGACACATTTGCTTATCAGATCAAAATTGAATCGAAAATCTCAATCATTTTTGACATATTATGACAATAATGCCTTTCTGTTTTGTACTTGTGTTCAAGAATAATCTCAAATAATAGAAATAGCCTCCGTATGCCTCGAAACAAAGATTGAAACTCCAACTGGGCTAGAGCATATTCTTTGATGGGTATTATTATTATGCGTTTTTGGTATTATTAGATTCGAAGGCCATGGATTTACAAGCACAACTGATTTTTTTCCCATTATCCTCTTCCGACCATGCACTGTTGATTGTACTATTGTTCTGGAGCTTTTTGTTTCTTGAACATTTACTTAATATGGTGAAAACAAACAAACCAATCCAAAATGAACCCAAACTAAAGCCAAATAAACCCATAACATCTTGTTGTTGTCGACCATACAATCCAAAATGAAGCCATATAAACCCAAGGATTACTAATTTGTATTTGTATTATGGTGAAAACAGTTATGAGAACCGGCTATTTCCGTTCGATTATTCAAAATTCTAATACATAACATCTAACAAACTGTAACAAGTTGTTTTACAAAAATCTCTCAAGGAATACACTTGCTAAACATAGAGGACTGATTTCGTACAAGGCAAAGAATTCTACTTTAGAGTATGTATATATTCTTTACAGTGTACATAGGTCTTGAATCTGGGCTTAACTAAACCAATTTCATCTTTTCCAAATTGTTGAGTTTCTTCACCCTTTGCATAGATAAGATAAAGACAGTCAGGAATACACCTACAGAGACAGACCTACACAATGAGGGCTAAATTGGCATCAAAGAACAATGTAATAGTTCCAATATCTTCTAAACAATAATCAAATAAATATGCTTGTTCATGCAAAATGGTAAGACCGTATCTGCTTTTTAAAACATCAGTTCACAGTCCAAACCTTCAACGGAAGTTATGAATCAAGTAAATAATATCTTACTTGCACCAATAAAGGTTCCATTAGCCAAGTACACTCAAGTGTCAAAGAAGTTTCATATGTGCAACAAAGTAGATGATGCTAAACATGATGCAAAATAGATGTGCCATAAATTTTCGAGTTTCTTCACCCTTTGCATAGACCAGATCAAGACAGTTAGGTAGACACCTGCAAAGACAGATCTGCTCAATGAGTGCTAAATTGGTATCAAAGAACGATTTAATAGTTTCAGTATCTTCCAATGAATCATCAAGTAAATATACCTAGTAATGGAAAATAGTAAGACCATAGAGAGACACAGGAAGAGTTCTTTCCTAAGAAAGGGGATTTTTATGATTACTTGAACATTGTAATCTTGTACAGAAGTAGAAGTAATATCAGACATAAAATCATTGTAGTTATGATATTTCTGGGGTAAGAAGCTAGAGAGGAACATCAGTCTTAAACACATAAATACCCATGGATGCAATATATGGTTTACTCACTGCATCTTGATCAGACAACCCAAGGAGAGTGGTATCACTTTGCAACAAGTAAAAATATACATTGAATATCACTTTGTCGCAGTTTATAGCTTCCTTTAATGTTGTTCCACCATAACTGTATTTAAGAAAAAAATTAATTCACAGTTCAAAACTTCAAAGGAAGTTATGAATCAAGTAAACGATATCTTACATGTACCAATAAAGGTGCCTTTACCCAAGTACACTCAAGTGTCAACCAAGGATTCAGATGTGCCACAAACTAGATGATCCTACCCCTGATGCAAAACAGATTCCAAAACGGAGGAAAGAACAAAAACAGAACATTTGCAATATACTGAACTACGTAACGGAAAGATTGCAGTTGTGTGCTTATAGTCAAAGCCGAATGAAAGCTTGAAACACTTCATTTGTATTCTTTGTGCTAAAACTTGGTGATGCCTTGCACTTATCAGCATGTGAGGCCAGGGTGTCACATTTTCTCAGCACTGATGCCCCATTGTCGGGTGCATCTGTATCAGGATCCGGGGTTAGATGTGAATATAGTGCAAGTGTCAGATGTGTATTAACACAACATATGTAATGAATTAAGAGAATGTCGAATAAACACATACTTCATCTGGCACTAATGTTCGAATTAGCCTGCTTGCAGTAAAGCTCTCGAAATCACTGTGGTCATAATAAGTATGTGTCTTTAGCTCTAGAATGTGAATTATGTTGATCAACTGCATCACTTCTTGTGGAATGTCATCTTCATCATCATTTTCATTTCCTTCTTGTTCCTTTGCAAAAACATACAAGGAAAAAAACTAATCATGTATGAAAGTTCCAAACTATAAGCAAGGGAAAAATGAATACATCCAACAAAGATCTGGCTTTTTTCTTGACCATAGCTTCAGCAATTTCATCAAAGACTGTAACAATCAACGAGGTCGTGCATCCGAGACTTCCAGTTCACGCTGGAATCTGCGGAAGATTTTACACAAGGGTACGAACATTAAGGATACACATCTATTAAGGCATTTAGGGATGGGGTATTCTGCATACAAACCTAGGCACCGGAAATTCACAAATACTATCACATGACTCACACAAAAAGTTGTTATCAATATGGGCAAGCCCTTTCCTATAGTTGGCAGCCCCACATGAAAATAGTGCCAACTATTGTGCTCTTGAATGTCAACTATCCTTACTGTCAAACACATCCAAACCGAGTGCTGGGAAAAAAGGGAAAAAGTTGGAAAGATTGTTAATGTTCCAGGTTGGAATTTTTCATACCTAATACATATCTATTAATAGAAAAATATACCGCTCTACTTTATCCCTTTAACTCCCTTCCTAATTGCAAGAGTCCGAGAAGGGTCTCTATGTGGTCAATCTCAGGTACACCCACTTCCCTACATTCAATATATAAAATCCATGTCTAATGCATTAAAATGGCATAAAATATTTGAATTCAATGGAGGGTGAAATGTTGGAGATACATACTGTATAAGTCCCCTCACTGCTGCAATGGCGCCTATTTCATCAGTATCGTAGATGCAAGTGGCAATGAGCTGGATAAGAACAAATCACCTATGACAGCCATTAAGCGTAAGTGGGAAGGGAAATTTGAGAGACATTCTACGTTGTTAGGTAATTTTAGATCTCGATGTTCTACGATATTTAGATACAGAAGTAACACGATGTATAAATCTGGAGCACGGACGACTCGATTGAGGAGGTCATCACAAAGGGAACTAATGAGCGACGTTTAATACGACATAAATGGTGGTATCGATTCGCAACCATGCACTATTCCTGTCGTAAGTGTCAATTCTTCATAGGATTTGTGAATTCGGCTAGCCAAGGCAAGCTCTTCGTGCTCCTAGTTTGTCAATGTGTGGATTTATAGAAGATGAAGGTTGGTAAGTCGTGCGACAAGGGTCTGGCGTCCCCATTCAATGAGGGTTCTTGTTGTCGTTCTTCCCAGTTTAAGTCTGATTTATATCCTTCAATTTGCCACTCAACTGTTTCGCCTCCACCTTCCATTGTTCTAATCTTATTGGTCATTTATTGTTTACTAGATTCATTGCCTAGATTTCAATCGAAGCGGCTAATCCCCATATCATCTCCATTTCCATAATTTAATATTACAATCTATCGAATTACTTACGTGCTCGTTCGAAAAGGTGTGTTTTGAACAATAAGTAAATTTTCTATTTTACTGTTAGCTAATTACAACTTTTGCATTGATGATTAAGTTTTGACCAATTAAACAAACTTCACATTATTAAAAATAGCTTCGATTTTTATGATGTTTGTTGATAATGGTTAATATTTTTCGGTTTTTATGTATCAACCAGATCTATGTAGCATACTTGATTGAATGGTTGAGCAATGTGTTTACACATTATTATAAGTTCAAATCTTGCAAAGGCTTCTCTTAGAAGGAATATGTCATATATATAGTGCATATCATTTATTATATCATGTGTATTAATGAAATAGTGTTTTGCATATCATTCTTTGATGTTATATACAGAACCACTAGAGCATATGCTCCATAATTGTGACATATTATCTAGAATATTTTTATATCAAAATAGTAAATTAATAAAAAAAATAAACCGAAATAGCTTGATTATATCTCAACTATTTTGCATATCATGTAATCATGTATATGACTAAAAGTATTTGGGTGTTTAACATAAAAATGCACTTTTTTGGGCCTAATAACAAATCTACCACCAACCTTTATATATCTTCAAATCTATGCACATTTTATTTTGTTAACAAAGAAAAAGAGAAAACATATAATATTTTAATAAAAATCAGATTAAAATATGATATATGTGTAGAGTTGTAGGTGCAGACTGTTAAACCCCTTAATTAATGTAATTAGTAACTAACTACCAGATCATTGAATTCAAATTTGTAGTCATTTTTAAACAAGCAAAAGCTGAACAAGAGGCAGGTTGCGCCAATTTCTTCATCTAGAACTCCATGTTAGGGCTTCTTCCCAAAATTCATTATCTTCTATCGTCTGCAACTCAAATTTAGGGCTTCTTCCAACCCTATTTCCTCCCAGTACTGGAATCCCACCTTCTTCCAACCCGATTAAGTGAAACAAGTTAGGGATTTTCACAAATTCGAGTGAGAATGGTTAAGCTTAAGACGATGAAAGACATGTTTGACGAAATCGAAGATGACGAAGTACTGGCCGCCGATTTGGAAGAGTCGCCGCAGATGGAGGTGGCGGAAGCGGCTCCCGTTAAAATCAGTAAGGTTTCTAAGGCCTCCGGTGGAAAGCGAAAAAGAGGGAAGACAGAAGACGATGCCTTAGTCGAGGATGAAGAGTCGGTTCCTGCGAAGATGGCGAAGGGGAAGAGCACGAAACGTCAAATCCAGCCCTTACTGTTCAAACGTGGTGTAAGCACAAATCTTCATCCTGTCATAGTGCTTAATTCCTATCAACAAGCCCTAAAATTTACATGTCTATTTTCTGATGAAATTTATAAAACAAACTTGTTATGTAGATTCCCTATATGTACTACACTGGTGAGGATTTCTATGGCAGGATCAACATTTGTTCTAGAAAAGCTTACTATTATGAAATTAGGCAGAAACTGAGTCATGTAGATTGACTATGGTTGAAGGATGGGCCATTTGGTAAAGTGCTTGAAATGATTCAACAAGTGTCATTCTCTTCCCAAACAATACATGCTATTCTGATGAAGCAGCTAGATAGTGGTAAGAAGTACGAGACATGGTATGATGTGTGTGGTAAAGAGTCTAGGTTCTCCATGAAATAGTTTAGCCTGATTACTGGTCTGAATTGTGGGGAAGGAAGAGTTCAGCCCAGGAGAGGAGAGAAAACAGCAATGAATAATTTCTTCAACAAATCTAAAATGTCTATGAATAATTTGTTTGAGAGATTTATCCATTATGTGACATATGAATTTCACAAGCTCCAGATGGCTATGTTGTTGATAGTAGACGGAATCCTGCTTGGGGGTGACAAGAAAAGGCTAGTCAACCCTCTCTATGTAAAACTGCTTGAGAGGACAGAAACCTTTTATGAGTATCCATGGGGAAGGGTTGCTTACCTAGAGCTCCACAAATCACTCACAACATCCCTCTCGAGGAGGATGGAGACATCCAACATAGCTAAGCAAGTGGCATCTGAGAGAAGAATCCCCTATTCACTCCAGGGTCTGCCACTGGTTTTTCAGGTATGTATTCTAGAGAAATTCCGTTAACTAAAAATACATCTTCATGACAGTATTCAGAAAAGATCATGGAAGGATGTGTTTTATACAAGAACTGTATGTAGTTATTGATTTTTTGTATGAAATATGATTGTAGGTGTGGGTCTGGGAGGTCGCTTAGGGTGTTGGGCGACAATATTGTCACCGTGTTGAAGGAGATAGATTCCCTCGTGGCATCCGCTGGTATTCAAATGATTCCCCAGAGCATGGAGTTTTAGGAGAGTCATTTGGAGAGAAGCACACAGTGGTCAAGCCAATTCTATTCCCCGAGTCTAAAGATGAGGAAAAGCTGTTGAAGGAGTGTGAGTGTGAGTTTGAAGAAGAAGAAAATGTACACCAGCATTTTGACAAGATTGTGGCCAATGCCATTGCTTCAAGGGAGAAAGCCAAAGGGCAGAAGGGTAACTCAAAGGGTGGTGTGGGTCTGAGTAAACAGGATCAGAAGGACATGGTTAATGAGGGAATTGTAAAGAAGAATATTGAGGTGGATAATGTTGACTTAAATGTTTTTGATGTGGGAGCTGATGATCCAGTTCAGGAAGAGCCAAAGAAAGGAAGTAAAAAGAGTGCCCCAGCAGGTAAGGTGGGAAAGAAGGTGGTAAAGAAGGTGGCAAAGAAGGCCCCCAAGAAGAAGGCAAAGAACGTTCCTGGAAATAAGGCTACCATGAAGGGCAGACGAGTGAAGATTGATGAAGCTGAGAGAGGAGTGGAAGATGATGAAGGGGGGGGGCTGAGCAGGGAGAGAAGAAGAAATAGAGTGGAGCAGAGGTTGAAGGTGAGGACGATGATGAAGAAGAAAAGGTAGATGATGCAGATGATGGTGGTGATAAGGACAAGGGGAATGGTGGTGCTAATGGTGGTGATGGTGGAGTGGACATGTCAACTGTTGTAAATGAAGATAAAGCTGCTGAGGCTTTGGCAGAGAACAACAAAGAGAGTGAGAACAAGGAGGATGTCAACAACATTGAGGTGCAAAAGGATGCAATTATGGAGGTATCTTGTCAAGATGGGATGAAACAGAGTATGTGTATGCCTCATATTTTGTAAATAGTAATCACTGTGTTGCACTGGAAATAGACCTGCATGAATGGGTGTTAAATGTGTATGACTACAACCACGACCTCATGAAAGAAGAACATATAAGAGAAGAGCTTAACCCTTTCATGGTCAGGGTTCCCTTCATACTGAGCGTGTATCCAGGTACTGCTGAGAAGTACGTAGTTCAGGGTGGAAAGCCTCTATGCTTCAATAGGGTAAAGGGTCTGAAGCAGAACAAACGAACGTAAGAATCCTACCATGACTTCTATGTATTCTGTCATGCACTTGAATAACTTTGTAGCTAACTCATATAAACTAAACAGGGGTGAATGTGGAGTGTACTACGCAAAACATATTGAATGGCTTGCTCATGGGATGGCGAACCTTGATGCGGTGGCTGACAAGTTCATAGACGGCCACAGGCGGCAAATTGCAGAGGTCGTGTATGGAGGGAATTGGGTGTCAATGTTGCCTGGCCAGTAGATGTTCAGATTTTAGTTGTTTAGAGCACTTGTTTGTCTGATTATGGAATTTTGTATTTGGACCCTTTTGCTGTTTTTAAGATCGTGTATTAACTGCACATAAATATGGACGGTCAGGAATAAGAAGGACAATCTTCGTTTATGCTTATGAAAATCCAACTTCTCACTCTAATACCCTATTACAGAATTATGGAGTCCAAGTCACTCTAAGCCAACTTGTCACAATATACATTGTGTTCGTATGGCAGGATTAAAATGGTACTGTGGTCATCAAGAATCCGAGGAATGAACTTGGAAAACGTACTGCTATATTTTTTAAATCCAACGGCTTTTATTTTGAAATCCAATGGCTCTTTTTTTAAATTCCAACGGCTCTATCTTTTGTAACGTCTATATTTTGAAGAGGCATTCACCTCTATAAAACACTCATGCTACATCACATGTTTACCATTGCCTACTACACCATTGAATCTCATCTCCACCACCAAATATGTCGATCAAGGTGAGGTCAATATTGACCGATAAGGATGAGTTGGGCATCCGAAAAACAACCGGCTTGCACCCACAAGTGCAAATCCAGATTCCAAACAACCAGTTCGTAGACACCGTCGTTCAAGGATGGGCCGCCCTACGCATGTACCCATTTCACCTAGGTTTCCGGTTACCTTTCCCAGAGCTGGTCATGTCCTTTCTCCAAACTTATAAACTACCGCCGTCACAGCTGCACCCTCAGGTATGGCAAATATTTTACGTTTTTTCCAGCTTGAGTAAAGCCTTCAACGTCAACGTCGATGTTGGAGTGATGATGAGCACGTACAACATCTCGGTTGGAGACACGGGAGAAATCCGTTTGGGTAAAAAGGAAGGAGTCGAACCTTTTCTTTGGGATTTGACGACCGACGTTGATGAACTGTGGGCCAGTAAGTTCTTCTTCGTTAACATTGACTCTGCGTCGAGGTTTTATGGCAATCTTAACTACCTGGGGGTTTCATGGTGTACCGATGGTAAAATACTATGATATCACTAAGAATCTCATATATGTTAGTGACATTGTGATATATTTCGTTTCTTAATAGTTTCAAATGTAACTCAACTGCCATCTTGTCAAAAGAGATTACAAGTCCGGAAAGCGACGAAGTTCTACAACAACTAGTTCAATGTCGTGGTCGGGGAGTCACGGGTGAAGGATTGATAGTTCTTGAAGACGACGACGAGTCAAGATAACTCATATTCCTTTGCGTCATAGCACCACCACTTTTCATTGTAACCTCCAAGTCAATTTGTACTAGTCAATCCCCGCTACTTTATGGATTACATATAATTTGCTTCGCACAACAACAGAGTTCAAGAAATGATTATGTACCCTTCTATTAATATCACCATAGACCTAAAATTATCATGTCATATACACTACACAGTCAACAACATTGAATGGTGTTGACATGCAAAATTTACATCAAAACAACAATGCACCTAAAAGCATACTGTCAAGAAACACAATTCAAAATGAACATAACACCAAAAGATGGATCTCTAATGTTTCAAGAGCGGTTGCTGAAGCATTGCCTTGCAAGATGCCCAAATCTGTTACACTTTGTGCATTTCCTCCTCTCCCAAGCAGCTTTGTATCTGTTAACCCTTGGTCGTCCATGACCTCTAGTCCACAATGGATGTGAGCATTGAACTCGAGCTGGCAAAGTCCACTGGGACCAGGACTCAGGGACAACACGGATAATTTCCTTGCATTTCATTCAAATTCTTGTTAAGATAGTAGGAGGAAAGAAAATCGACTACCCGCACATTTAGTTCAGAGGCTGCTGCGAATGCATGTCGGCAGGGAATTCTGTCTTTCTGGAACACCTCGCATTGGCATTTCCTCTGTCGCAGGTCCACCTCGAAAGTTTTGAAGCCTTCCTTCACTTCTGCCACATGCTGGCTTAACCTGGTCGCCCTCAATGACAATGATTGCATACGTCGTTGGTCTAGCTTACAACCACTCTATTGGCTGGCTCATCATCCACTGTGCCTGGTTTACTCCTCCTGTCTTCGAACCACCTTGACATTGTCTGCAAGATTGTATTGAACAATGGAATGATTGGCCAAGCACGTTCGTTTTTAGTAAAACATTGAGAGACTCTGAATTGTTCGTTGTCATAATGTTGAACCTCTCGTAACGGCAGTGTGCCCTTGACCAAGATTCGACAGGTACTCTCATGGCCCTTTCTGCCATGCGCGGTGCCATCAACTTCAACATATCCATCTCCTTCTCAAAGTCTTCGACTGTGTAGGCCTTAGTAAAATTGAACCACTAATCCTGCAAAGCTCCCGGGCCACTCCCCGAAGGCCTCAGATTATGGTACAAATGGTATGCGCAATAACCATGGCCTGCCAGCTTGTAGTGCACCTTCATAGCACTCTTTATGCTTGCGAGCCTATCCGATATGACGATAGTTTCCACACTATCGGGGACTGCACCGCTTAGTTACAAATGTTCAAAGAAGAAAGACCATGACGCTTTGCTCTCGGACCCCACAACTAAGAACGCAATGGGATAAATATGATTGTTTGGGTCTTGTGCAACTGCCATAAGAAGAACTCCGGGGAACTTCCCCGACAAGTGAGCACCGTTAACAGAAACAACCTGAAGTATTTGTGAACATTACTATCCCACAATAGTACTGATATGATCCTACCATAGTGCTAATATGAATCTACCATAGTACTGAAATTATCCTTCTATACCTTATATTTCAAACATTACTATCCCAACATTAATATCCCACCATAGTACTGAAACTATCTTACCATAACTTATATGTTTAAATATTTGCAAACATTACTATCCCAACATTACCATCCCACCGTAGTACTGAAACTATCCTACCATATATAATATATTTTCATATTTGCATACATTACCATCCCAACATTTCTATCTCACCCTAGTACTGATATGATCCTACCATACTATTATTTGATCCTACCATGTTATACGGTACTGACCTTTCTAAGTTGTGGGATGGCTCTGATGGTACATCTCAATGCCCAAAAGCAAGACTCAAATCTGTTATGATAGATTGTCTTAATTGTTGTGTACGAACCAGGATTCACCACTTTAAGCATCTCTAACCACGAATGGATGTACATGAAACTTTCCTCCGCAGTGCCTCGAACCATGGCTTCAGCGACCTGCCTTGCTCGAGAGGTTTCATGTAACTGACATCGATCCCTCCTGACTTCAAAGCGGTTTGCATAGCTTTTGCCGACAACATTTTCTTCCCGAGGTTGTACCTAGTTGAACAACAAAATAGTCACTCAAGGATCAATTGAATGCATGATGATGGAAACAAAATTGACTTTACCATACCGTTGGAGTATTTTACTAGCAACATATGACGTAGTTGCCTTCTTGCCTGGAATGTGTGTGTACTTCAGCCCAAAAGAATGTTCTATCTTAAACTTCTTCACCTTAAACGTGCTCGTCTTCGGTATAATGGTCGCATTGATTCAGATTAGGCAACTCTAACCTTGCATCCAAAAAACAGACATGTTGGTTCAGACCTCTTCACACGGGTTTCAAAACAGTTGTTCACAACATATTCTACAATAGCATTTTTCAAGCTCTCCTTATCTTCATACAATGCTCCTAATCTTATTCCAGAACCGCTCATCGCTCCATCATCTTGGACTACATTGGCTTCCACATATGGATGGTGTGACCTCAACGCTCTCAACTCAGCTTCATCCAATTCTTTGAAAAAATCCTGATTATACTCTTCCTCGTCATCCTCAACATCATTGCATGAATCATCCACCAGGTCGATGACAGCTCGGCTGGACCCGGCACCATCACAGGCCACTCTTGCAGACTTTGCACTTGATTTTTCTACAAATTTGTCCCACCATAAGTATGAATCATTGCTGAGATTACCTCGACATCTTCTCCATCATTTAGATCAACTACATCTAACTCTGATCCACCACTTGAAATTTCCAATAGGAAATGGTCATGTTCTCCATCCGACTCTTCCTTTTCTTCATTTGTTAATAGACATACAACTTCAACAGGAATGGTCTTGTTCTCACGCTTTCGTTTCCTATCATGAACCTGTTTCTCTCCTGCCATTGTATGCGTTTCCGTTTCCACCTCTTGTGCGCTAGACAAAACATCGATCTCCTCTGTTTTCGCTATTACAAAGGGTTTCACCTCATCCTCGACACTCTCTACCTCACAATACAAAGGTGTTTGGAAGACTTTCCCTCGTGAATTGCTAAACCTATATGCCTCCAAATCATCATCACAAGAAACATAGATGGGAGGGATTCCTGGTAGAGAAAGGGGGTAATAACTTAACTTAAGTATGATACTCTCTTCCATCCTCAACTTGCTTCGTATAATCTTCACCAGATCCATGTACAGAATAGATTCCGGAGTCAACAACCCAGATGAAACTTGCTTGCCTTGGTTTACCCACCAATCTCCTCTCAAAATCCAACTCCCGCCACTTACTGTTGTAATCAGGCACTCGCCTGTGTACAAAATTAAACGACCGATTCAATTCCAAACACGGAAATCAACAATCTACTACATATATAATTAATCGCACATGTTATTTTATCATAAAGGCAAGCAGTAAAAAATTTCCCTCAACCCACATTCTTACCCATTATTATATAGCTTGGTGAGCTTTGTGACAGGATCAGATACAGGAAAATTCAATGGATGTACGAGGTATGTAAATGCTGGAATATTCCTGGGATTGAGTGGATGAAAGTAGAGTAAATACAAATATATGAAAAAACGTAGCAGGATGAAAAAGGTAAGCAGAGGTTGAAGATAGCCACACATGCTAAAAAGTATGACATATATGAAATTTTTTTAGTTCTTTTTTATTTGGAGGGTAAGTAGATAGGTTTTTTTGGCGGGCAATGCAACAGATTGGACGTTTTTGGGAGGGAGATCCGGGCCAATAAGATATCGCCAACTAAACATTGATCTCAACCCATCTTACTTCTTATGCAATGTTAACTCTACCAAGTAATATATGGGCTTTTTCCAACTTTAGATGTAGATGGTGTATACATATTTTTCAAAACATTACAATATATATTTATTGCTTTCATTGAAGACGTATATTCACAATTTTCATTTTTTAATACATATTCACTAAACTCTGTAAGCCATTGAATTTTTTTTTGAATTTTACAACAGATCATGTCATGCCTTATATATTGGATCACCATGTAGTGTTACGGGTGCCTCTCTCACGTTTCGGTGCGGTAACCACCTGAAAATAATCAAAGGCGGTGTGAAGGGTTTTTTGCCGGGAAAATGAAAATTGGGCAGAAAGATTAGTGTTTTGGGCTGGGTGATTAAAACACCTTAATCGAAGCTAAGCAAATGTATTTTCTTTTCCTTTTTCCATTGCATCCAATCACGGTGCGCCACGTCAGTGTCATATCAGATCTGTGTCAGGGAGTCTGCTGCAACCCTCTACACAACTTTTCAGAGTTTCCACTTGTTTATAATATTTTTCCGGATATAAAAGAAAAGCTATAAAATTGTGCATATGTATGTAAATATATAAAGGTTGGTGGTAGATTTGGCATTAGGCCCAAAAAAGTGCATTTTTTTTACCAATACTTCAAAGTATTTTGTATATCAGTTCTCGGATATCATAATATAGGTTTAAGTATGTCTTACGATTTATGCATATCATTTATAAAGGCATATCAAAATCCGAGTTAATCTTTCTAAATGTCCTTCTAACTTCATATTTTAAAGAGATTTTCTAATAAAAATTAGAGAATATCTAAAATTACTTTCCTTACTTTTCTACATTACTATCTCCCACAACTACTTCCTTTTCGTCTGATTTTTTTAAGGAAATCAACCTTTTGTTTTCAAAATCCTTTTCTATCATCTGTCCATCCATCTTATTTAATATAATAGTCTTAATTTATCTACTCAATTTTTATATCATTATTTTTACGTATTGATGTAGGTGTGAATCCTACATAAGCTTCACTTGAAAGGGATATGTCATATATGTAGTGCATATCACATATTGCATCGTGCATATCACATATTGTATCGTGCATATTATAAATAGTATCTTGCATATCATATCTTTAATGTTAATAGACAGAACCGCTTGAGCATATACCTCAATAATTTCGGTATATCATCTAGAATATTTTACACGAGATATCATCTAGAATATTTTGCATAACATAAATAGTAAATTACATAAAATGTCTAAACGGAATAACTCAAATATGTCTAAACTATTTTTCATATCATGTGTAAAGTCATGCATATGATTAATAGTAATTTGCATATCAGTTCTTGGATATTACAATATAGGTTTTAGTATGCCTTACGATCTCTGGATATCATATATTGTAAAAGACATATCAAAATCTGAATTTATCTTTTCAAATTCATATTTTAAAGAGAATTTACTAATAAAAATTAACCTTTTGTTATTTTTTTTAATTTTCTATATCTTATTTTTTAAAAATCCACCTTTAAAAAAAATCCATCTCTTCATCTGGCCATTTATCTCATTTAATCTAATAATAATAATTTTTCCACTCATTTTATAACTAAAATCACTTTACTTGAGCGTACTTTTATTCTTAAGCATACTATACTAATTGAATATTTTGTAGGGGTCGAGTTAAAAAGCTCTGGAGTAAAATATCTTTGGCCAAATAATCTCCACGGTGACATCCTATCGGCTGATGAGCACCAAGAAATCAAGTAGGGGTACTGTGTAAGAGAGTGTCAAAACTTAGCAACACAGTAAAAGGTTTGAATGACCCACCTTTGTTTACAGCTATTAACGCGTGGCAACTTTTGTCGATAAATTTAACACGTCAACCCTGAGAAATTTGTCCTATATAACGACTCTTCCCCACTGAATCTCAATATATTTATAAAAATCCTTCACTCCAACTTTCAACAAGCAACAAAAGCTCGCACACTTGAACTAACTAACTGACTGATTACTTTCAACCCAAGCTTCGATCAACGTATACAGCAGCCAGCCAGCGAGCAACTATCTATGGACCAATACACATTCGAGACCTCACCGGCGACGGGAAGTTCGAGTCCCCCTATTGATCATGAAGTGAGGCTGGCGGAATACAACCCGAAGAAACGCGCCGGCCGGAAAAAGTTCAAGGAGACCCGCCACCCGGTTTACCGAGGGATCCGTCAGAGAAACGTCGACAAATGGGTGTGTGAAACGCGGGAGCCGAACAAGAAAACCCGCATTTGGCTGGGCACCTTCCCCACCGCCGAGATGGCGGCTCGTGCCTACGACGTCGCTGCCATTGCTCTCCGCGGACGCGCCGCCTGCCTTAACTTCGCCGACTCTGTCTGGAGGCTGCCTGTACCGACGTCCAGTGAAACTAAGGACATTCAACGCGCCGCCGCAGAGGCTGCCGAGCTGTTCCGCCCTGGCTATCTGGCGGCATTGGAGGAGGAGGAGACCCCGCTCCGACAGATCAAGATGACGGAAACATGGGTTGGATGGATGATTATTTGTCTGGGATTCCGGATGATCTTGCGGATATGTACGACGGTGGGATGATGCTGCCTCCGCCGACCTCAGAAAATGCTGACGTCATAGATGAATATGATTTGGAGACATTCCTTTCGCAGCATCAGGAAATAGTACCGGAGGAGGAGTCCGCCGCCGTTTCTGCGCCGTCGTACTCCGATATGGGGGAAGTGGGAAATGTGAGTTGGATGGAGGATGTGTTTGGGATGCCGGAGATTCTTGCTGACATGCACAATGGTATGATGCTGCCTCTGTCACCTCAGCAAGACAATGCTGACATGGCATATGATTTCCAGGACATGACACTCTGGAACTTCTGACCTCTTGTTTAATGGGGTCCATCTCGATCACACATGCGTGGAGCTAGTAAGTAAAAATAAGCTCGATTATACAAAGATTAATCAAGTAATATATTAGTTAATTAAGAAACATTAAGTTCCATTTTATTTATTTAATGTTTTTCAATATTTTTTGATGGATTACATATATGAAACAACAGGAGCATAATTATTTTCGTTCTTCCGGTAATATTTTTTCTCGCGTTTAATTTTTGGAATCTCGATTTATCTTTTAAAGTTAAGAATTTCTCTGAAAAACTTGCTCTGACTGCCTCCCTACTTCTGAAAGATTTATTAGGTTCTTTCATCGTATCTCTAATCAATCCTCCCTTTGTCATAGTTCAGGTGAGACTACTAACCACATTTATTTTAATTGTTCCTTCATTATTGATATATTCTACTAGTTGGAAAGGAAAACTTGTTTTTCTTTCTCTCTTACTGACTCTGGGGATTTCCTTACATCTATACAAAACTTTATGAACTCCAATACCAATACTCCCCTTGTTTTCCTTATTTGGTGGAATCATTGGCAAACTAGAAATAACATTATTTCAGAAATGAGGATAAACCTAGAATCACGTTATTTAATTCTATCATTGTCGCTGCTCTGGCTCATCTAGATTTGTGAAATAAAAATGAAATATGGAATTATCATAATAATCATAAGATGTCCTTCTCTTCAACAAAGAAGTCCATCATGATCCGCCATAGCTGGAAAAAACTTCCCCGTAACTGGTTTAAATTAAATATTGATGGTTCTTTCAAAGACCATTAAGGAAATATGGCTTATATTACTAGAAACCACACTGGTAGTATTATTTATGATGACACTTGTGAAGCTCATGCGAATAATGCTCTCCAGGTCGAATCTTTAGCTGCTCTTGCAGGAGTTAAAATTGTTGTTGGCTTGGGATATCCTTTTGCCGTCGTTGAAAACGAAAACCTCACCGTAATAAATTGTCTGAAGCACACGTGGAAAGTTCCATTGGATATCGACCCCATCATCCAAGACATCCACAAGTTAAGTTCTACAATCCAAGCAATTAAGTCCAATCACATAAAACGTCCGGTAACCAAGTATCTAATTAACCATGTAGCTGATTCCTCGCTAAATCCAGATGAAAACAACCGTTGATTTCGGATGTTATCACAAACTTCAATTCTATTATCATGGTTGATAGACATGATCTCCCGTATCTGTCACTCTCCCTCTAGAGTTTGGAATTTTGTAAAGATCACATGCTTTGATGATTTAGGCCATCTTTCTTAGAAGATGGGCGTTTGTATTGTAGGTTAAAAAAACAGACTGGAAGGTGCAAAAACGATGAAATTAAACATATACACAGATGTGGGTGGCTTGATTAAATGAAGAGTACGTATAGTCGGAAGAAATTAGAGAGCACGTAAAAATATTTATGAAAACCAAAGAAATTTGACACTGCTCGTGCAAACACAGTTCGGAGATGCGCTGAGGCTGATTTAAACACACCGACTGCAGAGTTTTGGATTAGGCCGCACCGGGCTGGTGGGTGTTGAATGTCGATGAGGCCTTTATTCCGCGATCAAGCAAGGGGCCGAGGGTATGATAATGTCAAATTACATGAGCCATATGTCTATCACGGATAAGGAGGTCGTGCACGTACGAGCGCATATGCGCAATCCGATCCAACATAAAGCTCAATGTTGTTTTATTCTAAACCAATTGGCAATAGTAGAAGTAATCTATTGACTTATATACTAGACATTTTATCTTCCAATTTCAGATGTGGGATACTATTTCAACATGCCCCGCAAGTGCTACGAGGGTAGGCATCTCATTCTTTTTATAGCCAACTTCCTAACAAACTCGTGGGTCCAAGGACGAACCCGGCGCTCTGATACCATGTCAAATTACATGGACTCTATGTCTAACACGGACAAGAAGGTAGTGCACGTACGAGCACATATGTGCAGTCCGTCCTAACATACAAGCTCAATGGGTTCATTCTAAAACCAATTGACAATATGAGGAGTAATCCGTGGGCTACTAGGCACTTTATCTCCAACTTCCGTTTGCAGGATACTTTTATCTCAACATATAAGAAGCTCTAATGGGAAATTCTTTATAGGCTTTATGGTGGTGCAACAGTTCGGGTTCTCAGCTTTTCATGTGGAACTCACCAATATCTTTCAGGGCCTTGTCCTAGTGAAAAGTTTGGGCATCCCAAAACTGGTTGCGGAATGTGATGTGAAGGCGGTGGTGACAAACCTAAAGACATCATCACCGTTAGGTAACAAGTACCGGGCTATGTTGTCAAAGTGCAGGGTCCTCGGGGGTGATGGATTGGAAGGTGATAGTTTGTCACATTTCTAGACAACAAAGTAAGGTCGTTGACTGGATATCCAAAGAAACCTTGAAGATGCAATATCATCTAGTCAAGATGTCCATTGATCCATATGAACTTTTATGCATTATTTGTAAAGACAATGCGGACAATAATGTTTGATTAGTAAATTTAGTTAATAATAAGGGGTAAGACCCACCTTTCAGGAAAAAAAATGTACGTCTTAGTATAAGGACATAAACAATGATAGACGCAAAGAGAAATTAATTTGCAAGTGAGATGGATCATTTGAGTAATAATTGATACAAAGTATTGTTTAACGTCGTACCCTAAAATTGCTAAATATCGCACCTTGAAACGAAACGTTTGGATCATACCAAACAAAACATTTGGGTCACACCAAATGGAATGTTTGAGTCAATCCCAAACGGAACATTTGGGTCAATCCCAAATGCAGTGTTTCGGTTACACCCAAATGTTCAGTTTTCGAGAAATTAATTATTTGTTAATTATCAATCAGTGAAATTTTAGGCATATTTAACTTAATTTACTGTTCATCTTTCTTCACTATGATTTCCTATGTCTATTTGAAGATGTCACAACAAAAGAAAAAAAAACATTTATGTGATATTTTGCATCATTTAATCACGAAAAATAACGTGTGAACGTTAGTCAATTACATGACTATTAACCTTCCTATACAGTTTAGATTTTTGAACTTATATATGTTATATTTGTTAATGTTGTGCAATCAAAACATACCATGTTGATACCATATCTTACTCTGTTTATGTGGTGCAATTGACTTTCTTTGTTGATATTGGAATAAGAATGAGTTGAGAATTCTTATAACCGTACTTAGTCAAAGACATTAATGAGAATAAGCTTCACTTCAGCTAAATGGACCAACATTTTCTATTTTGTCCCATTAAGGGTGTTAGAGGTCCAAGATACTTTCTTTGTCGATACATGAAACAATATGAGTCGAGAATCCTTATAATTGTACTTAGTCGAAGACGTTAATGAGAATAAGCTTCACTTCATCCAAATGGGCCAATTTTTTCTATTTCGGCCATTAAGAGTGTTAGAGATCCAGTACAATTTTTTTAATAGATGTAAGAAGTATGAGAGGAGAATCCTTATAATTACAATGTTAATGAGAATAAGCTTCATTTGGACTAAATGAGCTAATGTTTTCTATTTCAGTCCATTAAGAGTGTTAAAGGTCCATTACACTCGATACATGGAACAAGTATAAGTCGAGAATCTTTATAACTGCACTTAGTTAAAGACATTAATGAGAATAAGCTTCATTTATGCCAAATGGGCTAACATTTTATATTTCATCGCATTAAGGATGTTAGAGGCTCAATACACTTTTTTAGTCGATACACGAAACAAGTATGAATTTAGAATCCTTAAAACTGTACTTAGTCAAACACATTAATGAGAATAAGCTTCTCTCCGGCCAAATGGGCCAAGAGTTTATACTTCAGCCCATTAAGGGTGTTAAAGGACCAATTCACTTTTTTGTCGATACATGAAACATGTATAAGTCGAGAATCTTTATAATGCACTTAGTCAAAGACATTAATGAGAATAAGCTTCATTTGGGCCAAATGGGACAACAATTTCTATTTCGTTCATTATGCGTGTTAGAGGCCCAATACACTTTCTTTGTCGATACATGGAACATGTATGAGTCGAGAATCATTATAACTACCCTTAGTCGAAGATGTTAATGAGAATAAGCTTCATTGGAGCCAAATGTGCTAACATAATTTATTTCAGTGCATTAAGGGTGTTAAAGACCCAATACACTTTGTTTGTCAATACATGGAACAAGTATAAGTCGAGAATCTTTATAGATTTACCTAGTCAAGGACGTCAAGGAGAATAAGCTTCATTTGGGCAAATGGGATAACGTTTTCTATTTTGACCCATTAAAGGTGTTAGAGGTCCACTACACATTCTTTGTCAATACATGGAACAAGTATGAGTCGACAATCCTTATAATTGTACTTAGTCGAAGAGTTTAATGAGAATAAGATTCAATTGGATCAAATAGACGAACGTTATCTATTTCGGCTCATTAAGGGTGTTAGAGACCCAAATTTTCTTAGTCGAAACATGGTAACAAGTATGATTTGATTGCTCAACATTAACATTTTCATACAATTTATCGGATTCATTACATATATTACTTATAGAAGCTCAGAACATCTAAACATCATAGAAAGGTTAATAGTTAACAAACTTGTTACTTTGACATGCGGGGGAGCTGGAAGTGGCAGCTAGATCGCGTGTTTCTACTCTTGTCCGGAACCGTAAAATTATGCATGTAAAGTGGACTCTACCGCAGGAGGGATGTGTCAAGCTCAACATGGATGGTGCGGTACGGGACAGAAGAGCGACGGCGGCAGGTATAACTAGGGGTGCCATGGGGAACTGGGTGGGAAGCTTCATTCATAACGTTGGCTCTTGCACGGTACCCATGGCGGAATTATGGGGTATTATTAGTGTCTTACCCTTGCTTGGGACCTTGGCATCATGAGGATTTGCGTAGAAACAGATTCGCTCTTAGTGACTCTGTTGCTACAAAAACCTATGGATCGTTGTCATCCACTATCCAGCTTTGTTGTGAAAGCAATGGGCCTTATTAGTAGGAACTAGGAATGTCATATCCGCTATGTCACTACTACAAAAATTGCTTTTTAGCCGGGGCTTATAAGGGAATAGAGCCCGGATAAAGCAAAAACAGGTCTGGGGTTCAGGTCTTTGGGCTAAAACATTAAGAGCTCGGAGCACTATTACACACGCCCGGACTCTATACTTCAAAGAGAGCGCGGTTGAAAGAATACTTTTCGCCCGTACCACTCTTATTCAATATCCGGGCTGTAAAGTACAATATCTAAAAACGCTTGAGTGCAAGCGACCGGGCTATATTCCTCCAATATCCAGGCTAAAAGGCTAATCTTTTTATCTAGAAAAAGGATTTTTGCTTAATATACCAAAATCTTGTATATATATAATGTATTATTCATACAAATCTCAACATTGTATAACTCACATTAATAACCTGAAATTGCTAATGATAATCTAAATATAATACATCATCATTTCAAAATCCTATAATAGAATTGTTCACTTAATTTTACCAAAAGTATATAATCAGCTTGCAACTCATAAGCATAAATAGTAAGTGTTTCATAATTCTAATTGATTGATTGTCTTCCTGTAAATGTATTTCAACACTGTTTCATAGTCCCAACTCCACCTTCATAGGATCAATCACTTGACATTTGACATCCTGCAAAAGATAATGAACATATATTAAACAATCAATATAGAATTTTGCCAACAATAAAGGTAGTAAAATAGATTAAAAAAAAACTATTAAATACCTACACAAGAGTGGGAAAATAATCGAACCAATCCATTCGAATTTTATTTGGATCGTGTAGATAATCTCGTCACTATACCACTACAACATATAATAATGTAACTATTATAAGTGACAAGGATGTAGCAGATGAAAAAATAGGACAAATAGTAGAGTACGCAAAGCCTAAAGACAGAGTCTAAATCTATATTACACTAAACCCTATTAACTTCCTAACATATTAGGATAGATGTTTTTACACGAAAGCATGTATTTCCCTTGCAAATAAGGTACCACATACCTATAAAGGTAAAATGTATAAGCTATGTGTAAAACTGAGAATATGGCAGATCAAACCTGGTAGCAGAAACTAGAAGATCGACAGTGGTAACCAACAAGTCTTCATCCTTGATGGACTTCTCACGAATAATACTTTCAAGAGTATTTATCAAATGCATGATCTGAAAGAGACGAATAAACATAACAAGTTCAAATTCAAATTTCTGCAATAAAAAAAAATCTAGGTTGTACATCACACATGATAGATAGGAAATTTAACCTGCTTATCATCGACGGAGAAATTAGCACTTGCATATCTTTGCGACTCTGAACGATCAATAATACCAAGTAGTAAGGAGAGAACACTGACAACACCAACTTTTTACATATATATTAAGCATGCAGTCCTTTATGCTCATATAGTCATAAATAAAAGGAAGTCATGGCTAGAAAGAAAAAAACTCCTCAGACAGATAACTTCTCACTCTCAATTATGTAGCATTCTGGTTGAGGTCTATACAATGATGCTTTTGCATCATATCACCTGCAAAATTTACTGTGTACTATAGCTATATACCTGTATCCATGACAGGAGTACTGATTTAACAACTCATCAAATGCAGGCTGATTATATAACTGTAACACATACACAATGTATGTTAGAATATCCATATCGGAAAAGAAGCATACCATTGAAGATACACAAGATTTGAAGATCTTGAAACCTTGTAAGAGACAGTTTCAGGGTAAAAAATTACAATTTTCAGACAAAGAGAAAGTACATACCTTTGAAGACAACTCATTGATCTTTTCGGTGAAAGAAACAGCCAAACTGCCAGCATCACCAGTAAATAGCTGTCCCAAAACATGTGCAACAAACAAACTAGAAGACGTCTGCATGGTTACAAGAATAGAAAGAAATTTTTTAACAATTCACATTTCTTTCACTTCAGTCTTCACTAATATGCAGAAGCTCAGGATTAAGAACATAATCTATGAAAATCAGGAGATTAATTACTGAGCAGACTAAAAGTAAAATCCGATGCTCCTGGTATTTGGTCACAAGAGAAATGTAAACAATGAACAAAAACAGTTTACAGAACATTTTTTGCTTGGCACCTCAAACAAGGAAATACAACGAGAAAGTGATTAAGCGAAGCTATTATGAACAACGTTAAAATCAACATCCATTAATTCTTTAAGCTTCCATAATTCTTAGACCCTTATAAAGCATAAACATCAGATGGTGTCATCATCCACAACAAAACAGACGTAAGTGACAAATTTCATATCATGTCCACTGGATCATTTTTTTTAATGTTTTTTCTGCCTCCAACTTGTAATAAAGAATTATAAAATAGGCTAAGATGATTTTATCAATGACAATTGCCACAAATTTTACCCAAAAAACACAATGAATATATGTATTGAAGAAAGAAAAGTAAGTAACCTCAACAAGGGTAACAAAAGCAGCAAAGATACACGAACTAAAAAACACTTTAAAGTTGTTGTTTGATAAATACACAAAGACATTCTAAATAAAGCACAAAATAGTAATACAAGATAATCCTATTGACCATAAACGTCCATATCCTCAAAAGCATGCAAGATAAAAAAAACTTTCTATGTACAGATTAATGTTTGATACCTTCAACCAAAAGCTACACACATGAAATAGAATTAAGTTCTTAATATGTTGTCCATAGTCATTATAGATAATGTTTGGAAATCTAAACAACACAATGGAGAGATAGCATTCAAGACTTGTTCTATTAGCACAACAAAGAGTCGGGTTTACCTGAAATACAAGTCAGTTCTCAATAGGTTGTATACCTTCAACGCCTGAAACAGCTACGTCAACTTCTCCACGTCCGCCTGGACCTTTGATGTAAAGTTTGTCAGTTTTGCCAAAGTAATAAGAAAAAAAGAGAAGGCTGCCTAACCGCGATCTTCCACCTGCAAAGGTGACAAGAATCTCGCTGAATATTCTGAATCGTGAGAGAATATGTAGGAGGTCAAATAAGGAAATATAACATGGGAAATCTCAAATGTTAATGGCAAATTCTGCACGGTGTGGCTAGTAACCTCATCTGAAAGTTATCGATAATTCTCAAAATGTTTAGT
>NW_027367372.1:0-58836 GCF_046119375.1 Phyllobates terribilis | reverse complement strand
AGCAGGAAAAAGCAAAAAATTTCAGAATTGCACCTTGCAATGTGGAGATATTACTGTTTGTGCATTTACAATATTCATTGATTTTTGCCATTGAAAAACATGTTTTTCATATACCAGAAATGTTTGAAGCTACTGACTGAATGAAAGGAGCTGGCATCTCACTCTCTTTGAATCTTCTTTATCATGCTAGGATTAACAGGAAAAAGCTAAAAAATTTCAGAATTGCACCTTGCAATGTGGAGATATTACTGTTTGTGCATTTACAATATTCATTGATTTTTGCCATTGAAAAACATGTTTTTCATATACCAGAAATGTTTGAAGCTACTGACTGAATGAAAGGAGCTGGCATCTCACTCTCTTTGAATCTTCTTTATCATGCTAGGATTAGCAGGAAAAAGCAAAAAATTTCAGAATTGCACCTTGCAATGTGGAGATATTACTGTTTGTGCATTTACAATATTCATTGATTTTTGCCATTGAAAAACATGTTTTTCATATACCAGAAATGTTTGAAGCTACTGACTGAATGAAAGGAGCTGGCATCTCACTCTCTTTGAATCTTCTTTATCATGCTAGGATTAACAGGAAAAAGCTAAAAATTTCAGAATTGCACCGTGCAATGTGGAGATATTACTGTTTGTGCATTTACAATATTCATTGATTTTTGCCATTGAAAAACATGTTTTTCATATACCAGAAATGTTTGAAGCTACTGACTGAATGAAAGGAGCTGGCATCTCACTCTCTTTGAATCTTCTTTATCATGCTAGGATTAGCAGGAAAAAGCAAAAATTTCAGAATTGCACCTTGCAATGTGGAGATATTACTGTTTGTGCATTTACAATATTCATTGATTTTTGCCATTGAAAAACATGTTTTTCATATACCAGAAATGTTTGAAGCTACTGACTGAATGAAAGGAGCTGGCATCTCACTCTCTTTGAATCTTCTTTATCATGCTAGGATTAACAGGAAAAAGCTAAAAATTTCAGAATTGCACCGTGCAATGTGGAGATATTACTGTTTGTGCATTTACAATATTCATTGATTTTTGCCATTGAAAAACATGTTTTTCATATACCAGAAATGTTTGAAGCTACTGACTGAATGAAAGGAGCTGGCATCTCACTCTCTTTGAATCTTCTTTATCATTCTAGGATTAGCAGGAAAAAGCAAAAAATTTCAGAATTGCACCTTGCAATGTGGAGATATTACTGTTTGTGCATTTACAATATTCATTGATTTTTGCCATTGAAAAACATGTTTTTCATATACCAGAAATGTTTGAAGCTACTGACTGAATGAAAGGAGCTGGCATCTCACTCTCTTTGAATCTTCTTTATCATGCTAGGATTAACAGGAAAAAGCAAAAAATTTCAGAATTGCACCTTGCAATGTGGAGATATTACTGTTTGTGCATTTACAATATTCATTGATTTTTGCCATTGAAAAACGTCCAGAAATGTTTGAAGCTACTGACTGAATGAAAGGAGCTGGCATCTCACTCTCTTTGAATCTTCTTTATCATGCTAGGATTAGCAGGAAAAAGCAAAAAATTTCAGAATTGCACCTTGCAATGTGGAGATATTACTGTTTGTGCATTTACAATATTCATTGATTTTTGCCATTGAAAAACATGTTTTTCATATACCAGAAATGTTTGAAGCTACTGACTGAATGAAAGGAGCTGGCATCTCACTCTCTTTGAATCTTCTTTATCATGCTAGGATTAACAGGAAAAAGCTAAAAATTTCAGAATTGCACCGTGCAATGTGGAGATATTACTGTTTGTGCATTTACAATATTCATTGATTTTTGCCATTGAAAAACATGTTTTTCATATACCAGAAATGTTTGAAGCTACTGACTGAATGAAAGGAGCTGGCATCTCACTCTCTTTGAATCTTCTTTATCATGCTAGGATTAACAGGAAAAAGCAAAAAATTTCAGAATTGCACCTTGCAATGTGGAGATATTACTGTTTGTGCATTTACAATATTCATTGATTTTTGCCATTGAAAAACGTCCCAGAAATGTTTGAAGCTACTGACTGAATGAAAGGAGCTGGCATCTCACTCTCTTTGAATCTTCTTTATCATGCTAGGATTAGCAGGAAAAAGCAAAAAATTTCAGAATTGCACCTTGCAATGTGGAGATATTACTGTTTGTGCATTTACAATATTCATTGATTTTTGCCATTGAAAAACGTCCAGAAATGTTTGAAGCTACTGACTGAATGAAAGGAGCTGGCATCTCACTCTCTTTGAATCTTCTTTATCATGCTAGGATTAGCAGGAAAAAGCAAAAAATTACAGAATTGCACCTTGCAATGTGGAGATATTACTGTTTGTGCATTTACAATATTCATTGATTTTTGCCATTGAAAAACATGTTATTCATATACCAGAAATGTTTGAAGCTACTGACTGAATGAAAGGAGCTGGCATCTCACTCTCTTTGAATCTTCTTTATCATGCTAGGATTAGCGAAGAACAGGAAAAAGCAAAAAATTTCCGAATTGCACCTTGCAATGTGGAGATATTACTGTTTGTGCATTTACAATATTCATTGATTTTTGCCATTGAAAAACATGTTTTTCATATACCAGAAATGTTTGAAGCTACTGACTGAATGAAAGGAGCTGGCATCTCACTCTCTTTGAATCTTCTTTATCATGCTAGGATTAGCAGGATAAAGCAAAAAATTTCAGAATTGCACCTTGCAATGTGGAGATATTACTGTTTGTGCATTTACAATATTCATTGATTTTTGCCATTGAAAAACATGTTTTTCATATACCAGAAATGTTTGAAGCTACTGACTGAATGAAAGGAGCTGGCATCTCACTCTCTTTGAATCTTCTTTATCATGCTAGGATTAACAGGAAAAAGCAAAAAATTTCAGAATTGCACCTTGCAATGTGGAGATATTACTGTTTGTGCATTTACAATATTCATTGATTTTTGCCATTGAAAAACGTCCAGAAATGTTTGAAGCTACTGACTGAATGAAAGGAGCTGGCATCTCACTCTCTTTGAATCTTCTTTATCATGCTAGGATTAGCAGGAAAAAGCAAAAAATTTCAGAATTGCACCTTGCAATGTGGAGATATTACTGTTTGTGCATTTACAATATTCATTGATTTTTGCCATTGAAAAACATGTTTTTCATATACCAGAAATGTTTGAAGCTACTGACTGAATGAAAGGAGCTGGCATCTCACTCTCTTTGAATCTTCTTTATCATGCTAGGATTAACAGGAAAAAGCTAAAAATTTCAGAATTGCACCGTGCAATGTGGAGATATTACTGTTTGTGCATTTACAATATTCATTGATTTTTGCCATTGAAAAACATGTTTTTCATATACCAGAAATGTTTGAAGCTACTGACTGAATGAAAGGAGCTGGCATCTCACTCTCTTTGAATCTTCTTTATCATGCTAGGATTAGCAGGAAAAAGCAAAAAATTTCAGAATTGCACCTTGCAATGTGGAGATATTACTGTTTGTGCATTTACAATATTCATTGATTTTTGCCATTGAAAAACATGTTTTTCATATACCAGAAATGTTTGAAGCTACTGACTGAATGAAAGGAGCTGGCATCTCACTCTCTTTGAATCTTCTTTATCATGCTAGGATTAACAGGAAAAAGCTAAAAATTTCAGAATTGCACCGTGCAATGTGGAGATATTACTGTTTGTGCATTTACAATATTCATTGATTTTTGCCATTGAAAAACATGTTTTTCATATACCAGAAATGTTTGAAGCTACTGACTGAATGAAAGGAGCTGGCATCTCACTCTCTTTGAATCTTCTTTATCATGCTAGGATTAGCAGGAAAAAGCAAAAAATTTCAGAATTGCACCTTGCAATGTGGAGATATTACTGTTTGTGCATTTACAATATTCATTGATTTTTGCCATTGAAAAACATGTTTTTCATATACCAGAAATGTTTGAAGCTACTGACTGAATGAAAGGAGCTGGCATCTCACTCTCTTTGAATCTTCTTTATCATGCTAGGATTAACAGGAAAAAGCAAAAAATTTCAGAATTGCACCTTGCAATGTGGAGATATTACTGTTTGTGCATTTACAATATTCATTGATTTTTGCCATTGAAAAACATGTTTTTCATATACCAGAAATGTTTGAAGCTACTGACTGAATGAAAGGAGCTGGCATCTCACTCTCTTTGAATCTTCTTTATCATGCTAGGATTAACAGGAAAAAGCTAAAAATTTCAGAATAGCACCGTGCAATGTGGAGATATTACTGTTTGTGCATTTACAATATTCATTGATTTTTGCCATTGAAAAACATGTTTTTCATATACCAGAAATGTTTGAAGCTACTGACTGAATGAAAGGAGCTGGCATCTCACTCTCTTTGAATCTTCTTTATCATGCTAGGATTAACAGGAAAAAGCTAAAAATTTCAGAATTGCACCGTGCAATGTGGAGATATTACTGTTTGTGCATTTACAATATTCATTGATTTTTGCCATTGAAAAACATGTTTTTCATATACCAGAAATGTTTGAAGCTACTGACTGAATGAAAGGAGCTGGCATCTCACTCTCTTTGAATCTTCTTTATCATGCTAGGATTAACAGGAAAAAGCAAAAAATTTCAGAATTGCACCTTGCAATGTGGAGTTATTACTGTTTGTGCATTTACAATATTCATTGATTTTTGCCATTGAAAAACGTCCAGAAATGTTTGAAGCTACTGACTGAATGAAAGGAGCTGGCATCTCACTCTCTTTGAATCTTCTTTATCATGCTAGGATTAGCAGGAAAAAGCAAAAAATTTCAGAATTGCACCTTGCAATGTGGAGATATTACTGTTTGTGCATTTACAATATTCATTGATTTTTGCCATTGAAAAACATGTTTTTCATATACCAGAAATGTTTGAAGCTACTGACTGAATGAAAGGAGCTGGCATCTCACTCTCTTTGAATCTTCTTTATCATGCTAGGATTAGCAGGAAAAAGCAAAAAATTTCAGAATTGCACCTTGCAATGTGGAGATATTACTGTTTGTGCATTTACAATATTCATTAATTTTTGCCATTGAAAAACGTCCTGAAATGTTTGAAGCTACTGACTGAATGAAAGGAGCTGGCATCTCACTCTCTTTGAATCTTCTTTATCATGCTAGGATTAACAGGAAAAAGCTAAAAATTTCAGAATTGCACCGTGCAATGTGGAGATATTACTGTTTGTGCATTTACAATATTCATTGATTTTTGCCATTGAAAAACATGTTTTTCATATACCAGAAATGTTTGAAGCTACTGACTGAATGAAAGGAGCTGGCATCTCACTCTCTTTGAATCTTCTTTATCATGCTAGGATTAACAGGAAAAAGCAAAAAATTTCAGAATTGCACCTTGCAATGTGGAGATATTACTGTTTGTGCATTTACAATATTCATTGATTTTTGCCATTGAAAAACGTCCAGAAATGTTTGAAGCTACTGACTGAATGAAAGGAGCTGGCATCTCACTCTCTTTGAATCTTCTTTATCATGCTAGGATTAGCAGGAAAAAGCAAAAAATTTCAGAATTGCACCTTGCAATGTGGAGATATTACTGTTTGTGCATTTACAATATTCATTGATTTTTGCCATTGAAAAACGTCCAGAAATGTTTGAAGCTACTGACTGAATGAAAGGAGCTGGCATCTCACTCTCTTTGAATCTTCTTTATCATGCTAGGATTAGCAGGAAAAAGCAAAAAATTTCAGAATTGCACCTTGCAATGTGGAGATATTACTGTTTGTGCATTTACAATATTCATTGATTTTTGCCATTGAAAAACATGTTTTTCATATACCAGAAATGTTTGAAGCTACTGACTGAATGAAAGGAGCTGGCATCTCACTCTCTTTGAATCTTCTTTATCATGCTAGGATTAGCAGGAAAAAGCAAAAAATTTCAGAATTGCACCTTGCAATGTGGAGATATTACTGTTTGTGCATTTACAATATTCATTGATTTTTGCCATTGAAAAACATGTTTTTCATATACCAGAAATGTTTGAAGCTACTGACTGAATGAAAGGAGCTGGCATCTCACTCTCTTTGAATCTTCTTTATCATGCTAGGATTAACAGGAAAAAGCAAAAAATTTCAGAATTGCACCTTGCAATGTGGAGATATTACTGTTTGTGCATTTACAATATTCATTGATTTTTGCCATTGAAAAACATGTTTTTCATATACCAGAAATGTTTGAAGCTACTGACTGAATGAAAGGAGCTGGCATCTCACTCTCTTTGAATCTTCTTTATCATGCTAGGATTAACAGGAAAAAGCTAAAAATTTCAGAATTGCACCGTGCAATGTGGAGATATTACTGTTTGTGCATTTACAATATTCATTGATTTTTGCCATTGAAAAACATGTTTTTCATATACCAGAAATGTTTGAAGCTACTGACTGAATGAAAGGAGCTGGCATCTCACTCTCTTTGAATCTTCTTTATCATGCTAGGATTAACAGGAAAAAGCTAAAAATTTCAGAATTGCACCGTGCAATGTGGAGATATTACTGTTTGTGCATTTACAATATTCATTGATTTTTGCCATTGAAAAACATGTTTTTCATATACCAGAAATGTTTGAAGCTACTGACTGAATGAAAGGAGCTGGCATCTCACTCTCTTTGAATCTTCTTTATCATGCTAGGATTAACAGGAAAAAGCAAAAAATTTCAGAATTGCACCTTGCAATGTGGAGTTATTACTGTTTGTGCATTTACAATATTCATTGATTTTTGCCATTGAAAAACGTCCAGAAATGTTTGAAGCTACTGACTGAATGAAAGGAGCTGGCATCTCACTCTCTTTGAATCTTCTTTATCATGCTAGGATTAGCAGGAAAAAGCAAAAAATTTCAGAATTGCACCTTGCAATGTGGAGATATTACTGTTTGTGCATTTACAATATTCATTGATTTTTGCCATTGAAAAACATGTTTTTCATATACCAGAAATGTTTGAAGCTACTGACTGAATGAAAGGAGCTGGCATCTCACTCTCTTTGAATCTTCTTTATCATGCTAGGATTAGCAGGAAAAAGCAAAAAATTTCAGAATTGCACCTTGCAATGTGGAGATATTACTGTTTGTGCATTTACAATATTCATTAATTTTTGCCATTGAAAAACGTCCAGAAATGTTTGAAGCTACTGACTGAATGAAAGGAGCTGGCATCTCACTCTCTTTGAATCTTCTTTATCATGCTAGGATTAACAGGAAAAAGCTAAAAATTTCAGAATTGCACCGTGCAATGTGGAGATATTACTGTTTGTGCATTTACAATATTCATTGATTTTTGCCATTGAAAAACATGTTTTTCATATACCAGAAATGTTTGAAGCTACTGACTGAATGAAAGGAGCTGGCATCTCACTCTCTTTGAATCTTCTTTATCATGCTAGGATTAACAGGAAAAAGCAAAAAATTTCAGAATTGCACCTTGCAATGTGGAGATATTACTGTTTGTGCATTTACAATATTCATTGATTTTTGCCATTGAAAAACGTCCAGAAATGTTTGAAGCTACTGACTGAATGAAAGGAGCTGGCATCTCACTCTCTTTGAATCTTCTTTATCATGCTAGGATTAGCAGGAAAAAGCAAAAAATTTCAGAATTGCACCTTGCAATGTGGAGATATTACTGTTTGTGCATTTACAATATTCATTGATTTTTGCCATTGAAAAACGTCCAGAAATGTTTGAAGCTACTGACTGAATGAAAGGAGCTGGCATCTCACTCTCTTTGAATCTTCTTTATCATGCTAGGATTAGCAGGAAAAAGCAAAAAATTTCAGAATTGCACCTTGCAATGTGGAGATATTACTGTTTGTGCATTTACAATATTCATTGATTTTTGCCATTGAAAAACATCATGTTATTCATATACCAGAAATGTTTGAAGCTACTGACTGAATGAAAGGAGCTGTCATCTCACTCTCTTTGAATCTTCTTTATCATGCTAGGATTAGCAGGAAAAAGCAAAAAATTTCCGAATTGCACCTTGCAATGTGGAGATATTACTGTTTGTGCATTTACAATATTCATTGATTTTTGCCATTGAAAAACATGTTTTTCATATACCAGAAATGTTTGAAGCTACTGACTGAATGAAAGGAGCTGGCATCTCACTCTCTTTGAATCTTCTTTATCATGCTAGGATTAACAGGAAAAAGCTAAAAATTTCAGAATTGCACCGTGCAATGTGGAGATATTACTGTTTGTGCATTTACAATATTCATTGATTTTTGCCATTGAAAAACATGTTTTTCATATACCAGAAATGTTTGAAGCTACTGACTGAATGAAAGGAGCTGGCATCTCACTCTCTTTGAATCTTCTTTATCATGCTAGGATTAACAGGAAAAAGCTAAAAATTTCAGAATTGCACCGTGCAATGTGGAGATATTACTGTTTGTGCATTTACAATATTCATTGATTTTTGCCATTGAAAAACATGTTTTTCATATACCAGAAATGTTTGAAGCTACTGACTGAATGAAAGGAGCTGGCATCTCACTCTCTTTGAATCTTCTTTATCATGCTAGGATTAACAGGAAAAAGCAAAAAATTTCAGAATTGCACCTTGCAATGTGGAGTTATTACTGTTTGTGCATTTACAATATTCATTGATTTTTGCCATTGAAAAACGTCCAGAAATGTTTGAAGCTACTGACTGAATGAAAGGAGCTGGCATCTCACTCTCTTTGAATCTTCTTTATCATGCTAGGATTAGCAGGAAAAAGCAAAAAATTTCAGAATTGCACCTTGCAATGTGGAGATATTACTGTTTGTGCATTTACAATATTCATTGATTTTTGCCATTGAAAAACATGTTTTTCATATACCAGAAATGTTTGAAGCTACTGACTGAATGAAAGGAGCTGGCATCTCACTCTCTTTGAATCTTCTTTATCATGCTAGGATTAGCAGGAAAAAGCAAAAAATTTCAGAATTGCACCTTGCAATGTGGAGATATTACTGTTTGTGCATTTACAATATTCATTAATTTTTGCCATTGAAAAACGTCCAGAAATGTTTGAAGCTACTGACTGAATGAAAGGAGCTGGCATCTCACTCTCTTTGAATCTTCTTTATCATGCTAGGATTAACAGGAAAAAGCTAAAAATTTCAGAATTGCACCGTGCAATGTGGAGATATTACTGTTTGTGCATTTACAATATTCATTGATTTTTGCCATTGAAAAACATGTTTTTCATATACCAGAAATGTTTGAAGCTACTGACTGAATGAAAGGAGCTGGCATCTCACTCTCTTTGAATCTTCTTTATCATGCTAGGATTAACAGGAAAAAGCAAAAAATTTCAGAATTGCACCTTGCAATGTGGAGATATTACTGTTTGTGCATTTACAATATTCATTGATTTTTGCCATTGAAAAACGTCCAGAAATGTTTGAAGCTACTGACTGAATGAAAGGAGCTGGCATCTCACTCTCTTTGAATCTTCTTTATCATGCTAGGATTAGCAGGAAAAAGCAAAAAATTTCAGAATTGCACCTTGCAATGTGGAGATATTACTGTTTGTGCATTTACAATATTCATTGATTTTTGCCATTGAAAAACGTCCAGAAATGTTTGAAGCTACTGACTGAATGAAAGGAGCTGGCATCTCACTCTCTTTGAATCTTCTTTATCATGCTAGGATTAGCAGGAAAAAGCAAAAAATTTCAGAATTGCACCTTGCAATGTGGAGATATTACTGTTTGTGCATTTACAATATTCATTGATTTTTGCCATTGAAAAACATCATGTTATTCATATACCAGAAATGTTTGAAGCTACTGACTGAATGAAAGGAGCTGTCATCTCACTCTCTTTGAATCTTCTTTATCATGCTAGGATTAGCAGGAAAAAGCAAAAAATTTCCGAATTGCACCTTGCAATGTGGAGATATTACTGTTTGTGCATTTACAATATTCATTGATTTTTGCCATTGAAAAACATGTTTTTCATATACCAGAAATGTTTGAAGCTACTGACTGAATGAAAGGAGCTGGCATCTCACTCTCTTTGAATCTTCTTTATCATGCTAGGATTAGCA
The DNA here is from genome assembly GCF_046119375.1 of Phyllobates terribilis. Taxonomy (NCBI): domain Eukaryota; kingdom Metazoa; phylum Chordata; class Amphibia; order Anura; family Dendrobatidae; genus Phyllobates; species Phyllobates terribilis. Next base: position 48,728 of record NW_027367372.1, on the reverse strand, counting down.
GGATAAAGCAAAAAATTTCAGAATTGCACCTTGCAATGTGGAGATATTACTGTTTGTGCATTTACAATATTCATTGATTTTTGCCATTGAAAAACATGTTTTTCATATACCAGAAATGTTTGAAGCTACTGACTGAATGAAAGGAGCTGGCATCTCACTCTCTTTGAATCTTCTTTATCATGCTAGGATTAACAGGAAAAAGCAAAAAATTTCAGAATTGCACCTTGCAATGTGGAGATATTACTGTTTGTGCATTTACAATATTCATTGATTTTTGCCATTGAAAAACGTCCAGAAATGTTTGAAGCTACTGACTGAATGAAAGGAGCTGGCATCTCACTCTCTTTGAATCTTCTTTATCATGCTAGGATTAGCAGGAAAAAGCAAAAAATTTCAGAATTGCACCTTGCAATGTGGAGATATTACTGTTTGTGCATTTACAATATTCATTGATTTTTGCCATTGAAAAACATGTTTTTCATATACCAGAAATGTTTGAAGCTACTGACTGAATGAAAGGAGCTGGCATCTCACTCTTTGAATCTTCTTTATCATGCTAGGATTAGCAGGAAAAAGCAAACAATTTCAGAATTGCACCTTGCAATGTGGAGATATTACTGTTTGTGCATTTACAATATTCATTGATTTTTGCCATTGAAAAACATGTTTTTCATATACCAGAAATGTTTGAAGCTACTGACTGAATGAAAGGAGCTGGCATCTCACTCTCTTTGAATCTTCTTTATCATGCTAGGATTAACAGGAAAAAGCTAAAAATTTCAGAATTGCACCGTGCAATGTGGAGATATTACTGTTTGTGCATTTACAATATTCATTGATTTTTGCCATTGAAAAACATGTTTTTCATATACCAGAAATGTTTGAAGCTACTGACTGAATGAAAGGAGCTGGCATCTCACTCTCTTTGAATCTTCTTTATCATGCTAGGATTAGCAGGAAAAAGCAAAAAATTTCAGAATTGCACCTTGCAATGTGGAGATATTACTGTTTGTGCATTTACAATATTCATTGATTTTTGCCATTGAAAAACATGTTTTTCATATACCAGAAATGTTTGAAGCTACTGACTGAATGAAAGGAGCTGGCATCTCACTCTCTTTGAATCTTCTTTATCATGCTAGGATTAACAGGAAAAAGCAAAAAATTTCAGAATTGCACCTTGCAATGTGGAGATATTACTGTTTGTGCATTTACAATATTCATTGATTTTTGCCATTGAAAAACATGTTTTTCATATACCAGAAATGTTTGAAGCTACTGACTGAATGAAAGGAGCTGGCATCTCACTCTCTTTGAATCTTCTTTATCATGCTAGGATTAACAGGAAAAAGCAAAAAATTTCAGAATTGCACCTTGCAATGTGGAGATATTACTGTTTGTGCATTTACAATATTCATTGATTTTTGCCATTGAAAAACGTCCAGAAATGTTTGAAGCTACTGACTGAATGAAAGGAGCTGGCATCTCACTCTCTTTGAATCTTCTTTATCATGCTAGGATTAACAGGAAAAAGCTAAAAATTTCAGAATTGCACCGTGCAATGTGGAGATATTACTGTTTGTGCATTTACAATATTCATTGATTTTTGCCATTGAAAAACATGTTTTTCATATACCAGAAATGTTTGAAGCTACTGACTGAATGAAAGGAGCTGGCATCTCACTCTCTTTGAATCTTCTTTATCATGCTAGGATTAGCAGGAAAAAGCAAAAAATTTCAGAATTGCACCTTGCAATGTGGAGATATTACTGTTTGTGCATTTACAATATTCATTGATTTTTGCCATTGAAAAACATGTTTTTCATATACCAGAAATGTTTGAAGCTACTGACTGAATGAAAGGAGCTGGCATCTCACTCTCTTTGAATCTTCTTTATCATGCTAGGATTAACAGGAAAAAGCAAAAAATTTCAGAATTGCACCTTGCAATGTGGAGATATTACTGTTTGTGCATTTACAATATTCATTGATTTTTGCCATTGAAAAACATGTTTTTCATATACCAGAAATGTTTGAAGCTACTGACTGAATGAAAGGAGCTGGCATCTCACTCTCTTTGAATCTTCTTTATCATGCTAGGATTAACAGGAAAAAGCTAAAAATTTCAGAATTGCACCGTGCAATGTGGAGATATTACTGTTTGTGCATTTACAATATTCATTGATTTTTGCCATTGAAAAACATGTTTTTCATATACCAGAAATGTTTGAAGCTACTGACTGAATGAAAGGAGCTGGCATCTCACTCTCTTTGAATCTTCTTTATCATGCTAGGATTAGCAGGAAAAAGCAAAAAATTTCAGAATTGCACCTTGCAATGTGGAGATATTACTGTTTGTGCATTTACAATATTCATTGATTTTTGCCATTGAAAAACATGTTTTTCATATACCAGAAATGTTTGAAGCTACTGACTGAATGAAAGGAGCTGGCATCTCACTCTCTTTGAATCTTCTTTATCATGCTAGGATTAACAGGAAAAAGCTAAAAATTTCAGAATTGCACCGTGCAATGTGGAGATATTACTGTTTGTGCATTTACAATATTCATTGATTTTTGCCATTGAAAAACATGTTTTTCATATACCAGAAATGTTTGAAGCTACTGACTGAATGAAAGGAGCTGGCATCTCACTCTCTTTGAATCTTCTTTATCATGCTAGGATTAGCAGGAAAAAGCAAAAAATTTCAGAATTGCACCTTGCAATGTGGAGATATTACTGTTTGTGCATTTACAATATTCATTGATTTTTGCCATTGAAAAACATGTTTTTCATATACCAGAAATGTTTGAAGCTACTGACTGAATGAAAGGAGCTGGCATCTCACTCTCTTTGAATCTTCTTTATCATGCTAGGATTAACAGGAAAAAGCAAAAAATTTCAGAATTGCACCTTGCAATGTGGAGATATTACTGTTTGTGCATTTACAATATTCATTGATTTTTGCCATTGAAAAACATGTTTTTCATATACCAGAAATGTTTGAAGCTACTGACTGAATGAAAGGAGCTGGCATCTCACTCTCTTTGAATCTTCTTTATCATGCTAGGATTAACAGGAAAAAGCTAAAAATTTCAGAATTGCACCGTGCAATGTGGAGATATTACTGTTTGTGCATTTACAATATTCATTGATTTTTGCCATTGAAAAACATGTTTTTCATATACCAGAAATGTTTGAAGCTACTGACTGAATGAAAGGAGCTGGCATCTCACTCTCTTTGAATCTTCTTTATCATGCTAGGATTAGCAGGAAAAAGCAAAAAATTTCAGAATTGCACCTTGCAATGTGGAGATATTACTGTTTGTGCATTTACAATATTCATTGATTTTTGCCATTGAAAAACATGTTTTTCATATACCAGAAATGTTTGAAGCTACTGACTGAATGAAAGGAGCTGGCATCTCACTCTCTTTGAATCTTCTTTATCATGCTAGGATTAGCAGGAAAAAGCAAAAAATTTCAGAATTGCACCTTGCAATGTGGAGATATTACTGTTTGTGCATTTACAATATTCATTAATTTTTGCCATTGAAAAACGTCCAGAAATGTTTGAAGCTACTGACTGAATGAAAGGAGCTGGCATCTCACTCTCTTTGAATCTTCTTTATCATGCTAGGATTAACAGGAAAAAGCTAAAAATTTCAGAATTGCACCGTGCAATGTGGAGATATTACTGTTTGTGCATTTACAATATTCATTGATTTTTGCCATTGAAAAACATGTTTTCATATACCAGAAATGTTTGAAGCTACTGACTGAATGAAAGGAGCTGGCATCTCACTTCTCTTTGAATCTTCTTTATCATGCTAGGATTAGCAGGAAAAAGCAAAAAATTTCAGAATTGCACCTTGCAATGTGGAGATATTACTGTTTGTGCATTTACAATATTCATTAATTTTTGCCATTGAAAAACGTCCAGAAATGTTTGAAGCTACTGACTGAATGAAAGGAGCTGGCATCTCACTCTCTTTGAATCTTCTTTATCATGCTAGGATTAGCAGGAAAAAGCAAAAAATTTCAGAATTGCACCTTGCAATGTGGAGATATTTCTGTTTGTGCATTTACAATATTCATTGATTTTTGCCATTGAAAAACATGTTTTTCATATACCAGAAATGTTTGAAGCTACTGACTGAATGAAAGGAGCTGGCATCTCACTCTCTTTGAATCTTCTTTATCATGCTAGGATTAACAGGAAAAAGCTAAAAATTTCAGAATTGCACCGTGCAATGTGGAGATATTACTGTTTGTGCATTTACAATATTCATTGATTTTTGCCATTGAAAAACATGTTTTTCATATACCAGAAATGTTTGAAGCTACTGACTGAATGAAAGGAGCTGGCATCTCACTCTCTTTGAATCTTCTTTATCATGCTAGGATTAGCAGGAAAAAGCAAACAATTTCAGAATTGCACCTTGCAATGTGGAGATATTACTGTTTGTGCATTTACAATATTCATTGATTTTTGCCATTGAAAAACATGTTTTTCATATACCAGAAATGTTTGAAGCTACTGACTGAATGAAAGGAGCTGGCATCTCACTCTCTTTGAATCTTCTTTATCATGCTAGGATTAACAGGAAAAAGCTAAAAATTTCAGAATTGCACCGTGCAATGTGGAGATATTACTGTTTGTGCATTTACAATATTCATTGATTTTTGCCATTGAAAAACATGTTTTTCATATACCAGAAATGTTTGAAGCTACTGACTGAATGAAAGGAGCTGGCATCTCACTCTCTTTGAATCTTCTTTATCATGCTAGGATTAGCAGGAAAAAGCAAAAAATTTCAGAATTGCACCTTGCAATGTGGAGATATTACTGTTTGTGCATTTACAATATTCATTGATTTTTGCCATTGAAAAACATGTTTTTCATATACCAGAAATGTTTGAAGCTACTGACTGAATGAAAGGAGCTGGCATCTCACTCTCTTTGAATCTTCTTTATCATGCTAGGATTAACAGGAAAAAGCAAAAAATTTCAGAATTGCACCTTGCAATGTGGAGATATTACTGTTTGTGCATTTACAATATTCATTGATTTTTGCCATTGAAAAACATGTTTTTCATATACCAGAAATGTTTGAAGCTACTGACTGAATGAAAGGAGCTGGCATCTCACTCTCTTTGAATCTTCTTTATCATGCTAGGATTAACAGGAAAAAGCAAAAAATTTCAGAATTGCACCTTGCAATGTGGAGATATTACTGTTTGTGCATTTACAATATTCATTGATTTTTGCCATTGAAAAACGTCCAGAAATGTTTAAAGCTACTGACTGAATGAAAGGAGCTGGCATCTCACTCTCTTTGAATCTTCTTTATCATGCTAGGATTAACAGGAAAAAGCTAAAAATTTCAGAATTGCACCGTGCAATGTGGAGATATTACTGTTTGTGCATTTACAATATTCATTGATTTTTGCCATTGAAAAACATGTTTTTCATATACCAGAAATGTTTGAAGCTACTGACTGAATGAAAGGAGCTGGCATCTCACTCTCTTTGAATCTTCTTTATCATGCTAGGATTAGCAGGAAAAAGCAAAAAATTTCAGAATTGCACCTTGCAATGTGGAGATATTACTGTTTGTGCATTTACAATATTCATTGATTTTTGCCATTGAAAAACATGTTTTTCATATACCAGAAATGTTTGAAGCTACTGACTGAATGAAAGGAGCTGGCATCTCACTCTCTTTGAATCTTCTTTATCATGCTAGGATTAACAGGAAAAAGCAAAAAATTTCAGAATTGCACCTTGCAATGTGGAGATATTACTGTTTGTGCATTTACAATATTCATTGATTTTTACCATTGAAAAACATGTTCTTCATATACCAGAAATGTTTGAAGCTACTGACTGAATGAAAGGAGCTGGCATCTCACTCTCTTTGAATCTTCTTTATCATGCTAGGATTAACAGGAAAAAGCTAAAAATTTCAGAATTGCACCGTGCAATGTGGAGATATTACTGTTTGTGCATTTACAATATTCATTGATTTTTGCCATTGAAAAACATGTTTTTCATATACCAGAAATGTTTGAAGCTACTGACTGAATGAAAGGAGCTGGCATCTCACTCTCTTTGAATCTTCTTTATCATGCTAGGATTAACAGGAAAAAGCTAAAAATTTCAGAATTGCACCGTGCAATGTGGAGATATTACTGTTTGTGCATTTACAATATTCATTGATTTTTGCCATTGAAAAACATGTTTTTCATATACCAGGAATGTTTGAAGCTACTGACTGAATGAAAGGAGCTGGCATCTCACTCTCTTTGAATCTTCTTTATCATGCTAGGATTAACAGGAAAAAGCTAAAAATTTCAGAATTGCACCGTGCAATGTGGAGATATTACTGTTTGTGCATTTACAATATTCATTGATTTTTGCCATTGAAAAACATGTTTTTCATATACCAGAAATGTTTGAAGCTACTGACTGAATGAAAGGAGCTGGCATCTCACTCTTTGAATCTTCTTTATCATGCTAGGATTAACAGGAAAAAGCAAAAAATTTCAGAATTGCACCTTGCAATGTGGAGTTATTACTGTTTGTGCATTTACAATATTCATTGATTTTTGCCATTGAAAAACGTCCAGAAATGTTTGAAGCTACTGACTGAATGAAAGGAGCTGGCATCTCACTCTCTTTGAATCTTCTTTATCATGCTAGGATTAGCAGGAAAAAGCAAAAAATTTCAGAATTGCACCTTGCAATGTGGAGATATTACTGTTTGTGCATTTACAATATTCATTGATTTTTGCCATTGAAAAACATGTTTTTCATATACCAGAAATGTTTGAAGCTACTGACTGAATGAAAGGAGCTGGCATCTCACTCTCTTTGAATCTTCTTTATCATGCTAGGATTAACAGGAAAAAGCAAAAAAATTCAGAATTGCACCTTGCAATGTGGAGATATTACTGTTTGTGCATTTACAATATTCATTGATTTTTGCCATTGAAAAACGTCCAGAAATGTTTGAAGCTACTGACTGAATGAAAGGAGCTGGCATCTCACTCTCTTTGAATCTTCTTTATCATGCTAGGATTAGCAGGAAAAAGCAAAAAATTTCAGAATTGCACCTTGCAATGTGGAGATATTACTGTTTGTGCATTTACAATATTCATTGATTTTTGCCATTGAAAAACGTCCAGAAATGTTTGAAGCTACTGACTGAATGAAAGGAGCTGGCATCTCACTCTCTTTGAATCTTCTTTATCATGCTAGGATTAGCAGGAAAAAGCAAAAAATTTCAGAATTGCACCTTGCAATGTGGAGATATTACTGTTTGTGCATTTACAATATTCATTGATTTTTGCCATTGAAAAACATCATGTTATTCATATACCAGAAATGTTTGAAGCTACTGACTGAATGAAAGGAGCTGGCATCTCAATCTCTTTGAATCTTCTTTATCATGCTAGGATTAGCAGGAAAAAGCAAAAAATTTCCGAATTGCACCTTGAAATGTGGAGATATTACTGTTTGTGCATTTACAATATTCATTGATTTTTGCCATTGAAAAACATGTTTTTCATATACCAGAAATGTTTGAAGCTACTGACTGAATGAAAGGAGCTGGCATCTCACTCTCTTTGAATCTTCTTTATCATGCTAGGATTAACAGGAAAAAGCAAAAAATTTCAGAATTGCACCTTGCAATGTGGAGATATTACTGTTTGTGCATTTACAATATTCATTGATTTTTGCCATTGAAAAACGTCCAGAAATGTTTGAAGCTACTGACTGAATGAAAGGAGCTGGCATCTCACTCTCTTTGAATCTTCTTTATCATGCTAGGATTAGCAGGAAAAAGCAAAAAATTTCAGAATTGCACCTTGCAATGTGGAGATATTACTCTTTGTGCATTTACAATATTCATTGATTTTTGCCATTGAAAAACATGTTTTTCATATACCAGAAATGTTTGAAGCTACTGACTGAATGAAAGGAGCTGGCATCTCACTCTTTGAATCTTCTTTATCATGCTAGGATTAGCAGGAAAAAGCAAACAATTTCAGAATTGCACCTTGCAATGTGGAGATATTACTGTTTGTGCATTTACAATATTTATTGATTTTTGCCATTGAAAAACATGTTTTTCATATACCAGAAATGTTTGAAGCTACTGACTGAATGAAAGGAGCTGGCATCTCACTCTCTTTGAATCTTCTTTATCATGCTAGGATTAACAGGAAAAAGCTAAAAATTTCAGAATTGCACCGTGCAATGTGGAGATATTACTGTTTGTGCATTTACAATATTCATTGATTTTTGCCATTGAAAAACATGTTTTTCATATACCAGAAATGTTTGAAGCTACTGACTGAATGAAAGGAGCTGGCATCTCACTCTCTTTGAATCTTCTTTATCATGCTAAGATTAGCAGGAAAAAGCAAAAAATTTCAGAATTGCACCTTGCAATGTGGAGATATTACTGTTTGTGCATTTACAATATTCATTGATTTTTGCCATTGAAAAACATGTTTTTCATATACCAGAAATGTTTGAAGCTACTGACTGAATGAAAGGAGCTGGCATCTCACTCTCTTTGAATCTTCTTTATCATGCTAGGATTAACAGGAAAAAGCAAAAAATTTCAGAATTGCACCTTGCAATGTGGAGATATTACTGTTTGTGCATTTACAATATTCATTGATTTTTGCCATTGAAAAACATGTTTTTCATATACCAGAAATGTTTGAAGCTACTGACTGAATGAAAGGAGCTGGCATCTCACTCTCTTTGAATCTTCTTTATCATGCTAGGATTAACAGGAAAAAGCAAAAAATTTCAGAATTGCACCTTGCAATGTGGAGATATTACTGTTTGTGCATTTACAATATTCATTGATTTTTGCCATTGAAAAACGTCCAGAAATGTTTGAAGCTACTGACTGAATGAAAGGAGCTGGCATCTCACTCTCTTTGAATCTTCTTTATCATGCTAGGATTAACAGGAAAAAGCTAAAAATTTCAGAATTGCACCGTGCAATGTGGAGATATTACTGTTTGTGCATTTACAATATTCATTGATTTTTGCCATTGAAAAACATGTTTTTCATATACCAGAAATGTTTGAAGCTACTGACTGAATGAAAGGAGCTGGCATCTCACTCTCTTTGAATCTTCTTTATCATGCTAGGATTAGCAGGAAAAAGCAAAAAATTTCAGAATTGCACCTTGCAATGTGGAGATATTACTGTTTGTGCATTTACAATATTCATTGATTTTTGCCATTGAAAAACATGTTTTTCATATACCAGAAATGTTTGAAGCTACTGACTGAATGAAAGGAGCTGGCATCTCACTCTCTTTGAATCTTCTTTATCATGCTAGGATTAACAGGAAAAAGCAAAAAATTTCAGAATTGCACCTTGCAATGTGGAGATATTACTGTTTGTGCATTTACAATATTCATTGATTTTTGCCATTGAAAAACATGTTTTTCATATACCAGAAATGTTTGAAGCTACTGACTGAATGAAAGGAGCTGGCATCTCACTCTCTTTGAATCTTCTTTATCATGCTAGGATTAACAGGAAAAAGCTAAAAATTTCAGAATTGCACCGTGCAATGTGGAGATATTACTGTTTGTGCATTTACAATATTCATTGATTTTTGCCATTGAAAAACATGTTTTTCATATACCAGAAATGTTTGAAGCTACTGACTGAATGAAAGGAGCTGGCATCTCACTCTCTTTGAATCTTCTTTATCATGCTAGGATTAGCAGGAAAAAGCAAAAAATTTCAGAATTGCACCTTGCAATGTGGAGATATTACTGTTTGTGCATTTACAATATTCATTGATTTTTGCCATTGAAAAACATGTTTTTCATATACCAGAAATGTTTGAAGCTACTGACTGAATGAAAGGAGCTGGCATCTCACTCTCTTTGAATCTTCTTTATCATGCTAGGATTAACAGGAAAAAGCTAAAAATTTCAGAATTGCACCGTGCAATGTGGAGATATTACTGTTTGTGCATTTACAATATTCATTGATTTTTGCCATTGAAAAACATGTTTTTCATATACCAGAAATGTTTGAAGCTACTGACTGAATGAAAGGAGCTGGCATCTCACTCTCTTTGAATCTTCTTTATCATGCTAGGATTAGCAGGAAAAAGCAAAAAATTTCAGAATTGCACCTTGCAATGTGGAGATATTACTGTTTGTGCATTTACAATATTCATTGATTTTTGCCATTGAAAAACATGTTTTTCATATACCAGAAATGTTTGAAGCTACTGACTGAATGAAAGGAGCTGGCATCTCACTCTCTTTGAATCTTCTTTATCATGCTAGGATTAACAGGAAAAAGCAAAAAATTTCAGAATTGCACCTTGCAATGTGGAGATATTACTGTTTGTGCATTTACAATATTCATTGATTTTTGCCATTGAAAAACATGTTTTTCATATACCAGAAATGTTTGAAGCTACTGACTGAATGAAAGGAGCTGGCATCTCACTCTCTTTGAATCTTCTTTATCATGCTAGGATTAACAGGAAAAAGCTAAAAATTTCAGAATTGCACCGTGCAATGTGGAGATATTACTGTTTGTGCATTTACAATATTCATTGATTTTTGCCATTGAAAAACATGTTTTTCATATACCAGAAATGTTTGAAGCTACTGACTGAATGAAAGGAGCTGGCATCTCACTCTCTTTGAATCTTCTTTATCATGCTAGGATTAGCAGGAAAAATCAAAAAATTTCAGAATTGCACCTTGCAATGTGGAGATATTACTGTTTGTGCATTTACAATATTCATTGATTTTTGCCATTGAAAAACATGTTTTTCATATACCAGAAATGTTTGAAGCTACTGACTGAATGAAAGGAGCTGGCATCTCACTCTCTTTGAATCTTCTTTATCATGCTAGGATTAGCAGGAAAAAGCAAAAAATTTCAGAATTGCACCTTGCAATGTGGAGATATTACTGTTTGTGCATTTACAATATTCATTAATTTTTGCCATTGAAAAACGTCCAGAAATGTTTGAAGCTACTGACTGAATGAAAGGAGCTGGCATCTCACTCTCTTTGAATCTTCTTTATCATGCTAGGATTAACAGGAAAAAGCTAAAAATTTCAGAATTGCACCGTGCAATGTGGAGATATTACTGTTTGTGCATTTACAATATTCATTGATTTTTGCCATTGAAAAACATGTTTTTCATATACCAGAAATGTTTGAAGCTACTGACTGAATGAAAGGAGCTGGCATCTCACTCTCTTTGAATCTTCTTTATCATGCTAGGATTAACAGGAAAAAGCAAAAAATTTCAGAATTGCACCTTGCAATGTGGAGATATTACTGTTTGTGCATTTACAATATTCATTGATTTTTGCCATTGAAAAACATGTTTTTCATATACCAGAAATGTTTGAAGCTACTGACTGAATGAAAGGAGCTGGCATCTCACTCTCTTTGAATCTTCTTTATCATGCTAGGATTAACAGGAAAAAGCTAAAAATTTCAGAATTGCACCGTGCAATGTGGAGATATTACTGTTTGTGCATTTACAATATTCATTGATTTTTGCCATTGAAAAACATGTTTTTCATATACCAGAAATGTTTGAAGCTACTGACTGAATGAAAGGAGCTGGCATCTCACTCTCTTTGAATCTTCTTTATCATGCTAGGATTAGCAGGAAAAAGCAAAAAATTTCAGAATTGCACCTTGCAATGTGGAGATATTACTGTTTGTGCATTTACAATATTCATTGATTTTTGCCATTGAAAAACATGTTTTTCATATACCAGAAATGTTTGAAGCTACTGACTGAATGAAAGGAGCTGGCATCTCACTCTCTTTGAATCTTCTTTATCATGCTAGGATTAACAGGAAAAAGCTAAAAATTTCAGAATTGCACCGTGCAATGTGGAGATATTACTGTTTGTGCATTTACAATATTCATTGATTTTTGCCATTGAAAAACATGTTTTTCATATACCAGAAATGTTTGAAGCTACTGACTGAATGAAAGGAGCTGGCATCTCACTCTCTTTGAATCTTCTTTATCATGCTAGGATTAACAGGAAAAAGCAAAAAATTTCAGAATTGCACCTTGCAATGTGGAGATATTACTGTTTGTGCATTTACAATATTCATTGATTTTTGCCATTGAAAAACATGTTTTTCATATACCAGAAATGTTTGAAGCTACTGACTGAATGAAAGGAGCTGGCATCTCACTCTCTTTGAATCTTCTTTATCATGCTAGGATTAACAGGAAAAAGCTAAAAATTTCAGAATTGCACCGTGCAATGTGGAGATATTACTGTTTGTGCATTTACAATATTCATTGATTTTTGCCATTGAAAAACATGTTTTTCATATACCAGAAATGTTTGAAGCTACTGACTGAATGAAAGGAGCTGGCATCTCACTCTCTTTGAATCTTCTTTATCATGCTAGGATTAGCAGGAAAAAGCAAAAAATTTCAGAATTGCACCTTGCAATGTGGAGATATTACTGTTTGTGCATTTACAATATTCATTGATTTTTGCCATTGAAAAACATGTTTTTCATATACCAGAAATGTTTGAAGCTACTGACTGAATGAAAGGAGCTGGCATCTCACTCTCTTTGAATCTTCTTTATCATGCTAGGATTAGCAGGAAAAAGCAAAAAATTTCAGAATTGCACCTTGCAATGTGGAGATATTACTGTTTGTGCATTTACAATATTCATTAATTTTTGCCATTGAAAAACGTCCAGAAATGTTTGAAGCTACTGACTGAATGAAAGGAGCTGGCATCTCACTCTCTTTGAATCTTCTTTATCATGCTAGGATTAACAGGAAAAAGCTAAAAATTTCAGAATTGCACCGTGCAATGTGGAGATATTACTGTTTGTGCATTTACAATATTCATTGATTTTTGCCATTGAAAAACATGTTTTTCATATACCAGAAATGTTTGAAGCTACTGACTGAATGAAAGGAGCTGGCATCTCTCTCTCTTTGAATCTTCTTTATCATGCTAGGATTAGCAGGAAAAAGCAAACAATTTCAGAATTGCACCTTGCAATGTGGAGATATTACTGTTTGTGCATTTACAATATTCATTGATTTTTGCCATTGAAAAACATGTTTTTCATATACCAGAAATGTTTGAAGCTACTGACTGAATGAAAGGAGCTGGCATCTCACTCTCTTTGAATCTTCTTTATCATGCTAGGATTAACAGGAAAAAGCTAAAAATTTCAGAATTGCACCTTGCAATGTGGAGATATTACTGTTTGTGCATTTACAATATTCATTGATTTTTGCCATTGAAAAACGTCCAGAAATGTTTGAAGCTACTGACTGAATGAAAGGAGCTGGCATCTCACTCTCTTTGAATCTTCTTTATCCTGCTAGGATTAGCAGGAAAAAGCAACAAATTTCAGAATTGCACCTTGCAATGTGGAGATATTACTATTTGTGCATTTACAATATTCATTGATTTTTGCCATTGAAAAACATGTTTTTCATATACCAGAAATGTTTGAAGCTACTGACTGAATGAAAGGAGCTGGCATCTCACTCTTTGAATCTTCTTTATCATGCTAGGATTAGCAGGAAAAAGCAAACAATTTCAGAATTGCACCTTGCAATGTGGAGATATTACTGTTTGTGCATTTACAATATTCATTGATTTTTGCCATTGAAAAACATGTTTTTCATATACCAGAAATGTTTGAAGCTACTGACTGAATGAAAGGAGCTGGCATCTCACTCTCTTTGAATCTTCTTTATCATGCTAGGATTAACAGGAAAAAGCTAAAAATTTCAGAATTGCACCGTGCAATGTGGAGATATTACTGTTTGTGCATTTACAATATTCATTGATTTTTGCCATTGAAAAACATGTTTTTCATATACCAGAAATGTTTGAAGCTACTGACTGAATGAAAGGAGCTGGCATCTCACTCTCTTTGAATCTTCTTTATCATGCTAGGATTAGCAGGAAAAAGCAAAAAATTTCAGAATTGCACCTTGCAATGTGGAGATATTACTGTTTGTGCATTTACAATATTCATTGATTTTTGCCATTGAAAAACATGTTTTTCATATACCAGAAATGTTTGAAGCTACTGACTGAATGAAAGGAGCTGGCATCTCACTCTCTTTGAATCTTCTTTATCATGCTAGGATTAACAGGAAAAAGCAAAAAATTTCAGAATTGCACCTTGCAATGTGGAGATATTACTGTTTGTGCATTTACAATATTCATTGATTTTTGCCATTGAAAAACATGTTTTTCATATACCAGAAATGTTTGAAGCTACTGACTGAATGAAAGGAGCTGGCATCTCACTCTCTTTGAATCTTCTTTATCATGCTAGGATTAACAGGAAAAAGCAAAAAATTTCAGAATTGCACCTTGCAATGTGGAGATATTACTGTTTGTGCATTTACAATATTCATTGATTTTTGCCATTGAAAAACGTCCAGAAATGTTTGAAGCTACTGACTGAATGAAAGGAGCTGGCATCTCACTCTCTTTGAATCTTCTTTATCATGCTAGGATTAACAGGAAAAAGCTAAAAATTTCAGAATTGCACCGTGCAATGTGGAGATATTACTGTTTGTGCATTTACAATATTCATTGATTTTTGCCATTGAAAAACATGTTTTTCATATACCAGAAATGTTTGAAGCTACTGACTGAATGAAAGGAGCTGGCATCTCACTCTCTTTGAATCTTCTTTATCATGCTAGGATTAGCAGGAAAAAGCAAAAAATTTCAGAATTGCACCTTGCAATGTGGAGATATTACTGTTTGTGCATTTACAATATTCATTGATTTTTGCCATTGAAAAACATGTTTTTCATATACCAGAAATGTTTGAAGCTACTGACTGAATGAAAGGAGCTGGCATCTCACTCTCTTTGAATCTTCTTTATCATGCTAGGATTAACAGGAAAAAGCTAAAAATTTCAGAATTGCACCGTGCAATGTGGAGATATTACTGTTTGTGCATTTACAATATTCATTGATTTTTGCCATTGAAAAACATGTTTTTCATATACCAGAAATGTTTGAAGCTACTGACTGAATGAAAGGAGCTGGCATCTCACTCTCTTTGAATCTTCTTTATCATGCTAGGATTAGCAGGAAAAAGCAAAAAATTTCAGAATTGCACCTTGCAATGTGGAGATATTACTGTTTGTGCATTTACAATATTCATTGATTTTTGCCATTGAAAAACATGTTTTTCATATACCAGAAATGTTTGAAGCTACTGACTGAATGAAAGGAGCTGGCATCTCACTCTCTTTGAATCTTCTTTATCATGCTAGGATTAACAGGAAAAAGCAAAAAATTTCAGAATTGCACCTTGCAATGTGGAGATATTACTGTTTGTGCATTTACAATATTCATTGATTTTTGCCATTGAAAAACATGTTTTTCATATACCAGAAATGTTTGAAGCTACTGACTGAATGAAAGGAGCTGGCATCTCACTCTCTTTGAATCTTCTTTATCATGCTAGGATTAACAGGAAAAAGCTAAAAATTTCAGAATTGCACCGTGCAATGTGGAGATATTACTGTTTGTGCATTTACAATATTCATTGATTTTTGCCATTGAAAAACATGTTTTTCATATACCAGAAATGTTTGAAGCTACTGACTGAATGAAAGGAGCTGGCATCTCACTCTCTTTGAATCTTCTTTATCATGCTAGGATTAGCAGGAAAAATCAAAAAATTTCAGAATTGCACCTTGCAATGTGGAGATATTACTGTTTGTGCATTTACAATATTCATTGATTTTTGCCATTGAAAAACATGTTTTTCATATACCAGAAATGTTTGAAGCTACTGACTGAATGAAAGGAGCTGGCATCTCACTCTCTTTGAATCTTCTTTATCATGCTAGGATTAGCAGGAAAAAGCAAAAAATTTCAGAATTGCACCTTGCAATGTGGAGATATTACTGTTTGTGCATTTACAATATTCATTAATTTTTGCCATTGAAAAACATCCAGAAATGTTTGAAGCTACTGACTGAATGAAAGGAGCTGGCATCTCACTCTCTTTGAATCTTCTTTATCATGCTAGGATTAACAGGAAAAAGCTAAAAATTTCAGAATTGCACCGTGCAATGTGGAGATATTACTGTTTGTGCATTTACAATATTCATTGATTTTTGCCATTGAAAAACGTCCAGAAATGTTTGAAGCTACTGACTGAATGAAAGGAGCTGGCATCTCACTCTCTTTGAATCTTCTTTATCATGCTAGGATTAACAGGAAAAAGCTAAAAATTTCAGAATTGCACCGTGCAATGTGGAGATATTACTGTTTGTGCATTTACAATATTCATTGATTTTTGCCATTGAAAAACATGTTTTTCATATACCAGAAATGTTTGAAGCTACTGACTGAATGAAAGGAGCTGGCATCTCACTCTCTTTGAATCTTCTTTATCATGCTAGGATTAGCAGGAAAAAGCAAAAAATTTCAGAATTGCACCTTGCAATGTGGAGATATTACTGTTTGTGCATTTACAATATTCATTGATTTTTGCCATTGAAAAACATGTTTTTCATATACCAGAAATGTTTGAAGCTACTGACTGAATGAAAGGAGCTGGCATCTCACTCTCTTTGAATCTTCTTTATCATGCTAGGATTAACAGGAAAAAGCTAAAAATTTCAGAATTGCACCGTGCAATGTGGAGATATTACTGTTTGTGCATTTACAATATTCATTGATTTTTGCCATTGAAAAACATGTTTTTCATATACCAGAAATGTTTGAAGCTACTGACTGAATGAAAGGAGCTGGCATCTCACTCTCTTTGAATCTTCTTTATCATGCTAGGATTAGCAGGAAAAAGCAAAAAATTTCAGAATTGCACCTTGCAATGTGGAGATATTACTGTTTGTGCATTTACAATATTCATTGATTTTTGCCATTGAAAAACATGTTTTTCATATACCAGAAATGTTTGAAGCTACTGACTGAATGAAAGGAGCTGGCATCTCACTCTCTTTGAATCTTCTTTATCATGCTAGGATTAACAGGAAAAAGCAAAAAATTTCAGAATTGCACCTTGCAATGTGGAGATATTACTGTTTGTGCATTTACAATATTCATTGATTTTTGCCATTGAAAAACATGTTTTTCATATACCAGAAATGTTTGAAGCTACTGACTGAATGAAAGGAGCTGGCATCTCACTCTCTTTGAATCTTCTTTATCATGCTAGGATTAACAGGAAAAAGCTAAAAATTTCAGAATTGCACCGTGCAATGTGGAGATATTACTGTTTGTGCATTTACAATATTCATTGATTTTTGCCATTGAAAAACATGTTTTTCATATACCAGAAATGTTTGAAGCTACTGACTGAATGAAAGGAGCTGGCATCTCACTCTCTTTGAATCTTCTTTATCATGCTAGGATTAGCAGGAAAAATCAAAAAATTTCAGAATTGCACCTTGCAATGTGGAGATATTACTGTTTGTGCATTTACAATATTCATTGATTTTTGCCATTGAAAAACATGTTTTTCATATACCAGAAATGTTTGAAGCTACTGACTGAATGAAAGGAGCTGGCATCTCACTCTCTTTGAATCTTCTTTATCATGCTAGGATTAGCAGGAAAAAGCAAAAAATTTCAGAATTGCACCTTGCAATGTGGAGATATTACTGTTTGTGCATTTACAATATTCATTAATTTTTGCCATTGAAAAACGTCCAGAAATGTTTGAAGCTACTGACTGAATGAAAGGAGCTGGCATCTCACTCTCTTTGAATCTTCTTTATCATGCTAGGATTAACAGGAAAAAGCTAAAAATTTCAGAATTGCACCTTGCAATGTGGAGATATTACTGTTTGTGCATTTACAATATTCATTGATTTTTGCCATTGAAAAACATGTTTTTCATATACCAGAAATGTTTGAAGCTACTGACTGAATGAAAGGAGCTGGCATCTCACTCTCTTTGAATCTTCTTTATCATGCTAGGATTAACAGGAAAAAGCAAAAAATTTCAGATTTGCACCTTGCAATGTGGAGATATTACTGTTTGTGCATTTACAATATTCATTGATTTTTGCCATTGAAAAACATGTTTTTCATATACCAGAAATGTTTGAAGCTACTGACTGAATGAAAGGAGCTGGCATCTCACTCTCTTTGAATCTTCTTTATCATGCTAGGATTAGCAGGAAAAAGCAAAAAATTTCAGAATTGCACCTTGCAATGTGGAGATATTACTGTTTGTGCATTTACAATATTCATTGATTTTTGCCATTGAAAAACATGTTTTTCATATACCAGAAATGTTTGAAGCTACTGACTGAATGAAAGGAGCTGGCATCTCACTCTCTTTGAATCTTCTTTATCATGCTAGGATTAACAGGAAAAAGCTAAAAATTTCAGAATTGCACCGTGCAATGTGGAGATATTACTGTTTGTGCATTTACAATATTCATTGATTTTTGCCATTGAAAAACATGTTTTTCATATACCAGAAATGTTTGAAGCTACTGACTGAATGAAAGGAGCTGGCATCTCACTCTCTTTGAATCTTCTTTATCATGCTAGGATTAGCAGGAAAAAGCAAAAAATTTCAGAATTGCACCTTGCAATGTGGAGATATTACTGTTTGTGCATTTACAATATTCATTGATTTTTGCCATTGAAAAACATGTTTTTCATATACCAGAAATGTTTGAAGCTACTGACTGAATGAAAGGAGCTGGCATCTCACTCTCTTTGAATCTTCTTTATCATGCTAGGATTAACAGGAAAAAGCAAAAAATTTCAGAATTGCACCTTGCAATGTGGAGATATTACTGTTTGTGCATTTACAATATTCATTGATTTTTGCCATTGAAAAACATGTTTTTCATATACCAGAAATGTTTGAAGCTACTGACTGAATGAAAGGAGCTGGCATCTCACTCTCTTTGAATCTTCTTTATCATGCTAGGATTAACAGGAAAAAGCTAAAAATTTCAGAATTGCACCGTGCAATGTGGAGATATTACTGTTTGTGCATTTACAATATTCATTGATTTTTGCCATTGAAAAACATGTTTTTCATATACCAGAAATGTTTGAAGCTACTGACTGAATGAAAGGAGCTGGCATCTCACTCTCTTTGAATCTTCTTTATCATGCTAGGATTAGCAGGAAAAAGCAAAAAATTTCAGAATTGCACCTTGCAATGTGGAGATATTACTGTTTGTGCATTTACAATATTCATTGATTTTTGCCATTGAAAAACATGTTTTTCATATACCAGAAATGTTTGAAGCTACTGACTGAATGAAAGGAGCTGGCATCTCACTCTCTTTGAATCTTCTTTATCATGCTAGGATTAGCAGGAAAAAGCAAAAAATTTCAGAATTGCACCTTGCAATGTGGAGATATTACTGTTTGTGCATTTACAATATTCATTAATTTTTGCCATTGAAAAACGTCCAGAAATGTTTGAAGCTACTGACTGAATGAAAGGAGCTGGCATCTCACTCTCTTTGAATCTTCTTTATCATGCTAGGATTAACAGGAAAAAGCTAAAAATTTCAGAATTGCACCGTGCAATGTGGAGATATTACTGTTTGTGCATTTACAATATTCATTGATTTTTGCCATTGAAAAACATGTTTTTCATATACCAGAAATGTTTGAAGCTACTGACTGAATGAAAGGAGCTGGCATCTCTCTCTCTTTGAATCTTCTTTATCATGCTAGGATTAGCAGGAAAAAGCAAACAATTTCAGAATTGCACCTTGCAATGTGGAGATATTACTGTTTGTGCATTTACAATATTCATTGATTTTTGCCATTGAAAAACATGTTTTTCATATACCAGAAATGTTTGAAGCTACTGACTGAATGAAAGGAGCTGGCATCTCACTCTCTTTGAATCTTCTTTATCATGCTAGGATTAACAGGAAAAAGCTAAAAATTTCAGAATTGCACCTTGCAATGTGGAGATATTACTGTTTGTGCATTTACAATATTCATTGATTTTTGCCATTGAAAAACGTCCAGAAATGTTTGAAGCTACTGACTGAATGAAAGGAGCTGGCATCTCACTCTCTTTGAATCTTCTTTATCCTGCTAGGATTAGCAGGAAAAAGCAAAAAATTTCAGAATTGCACCTTGCAATGTGGAGATATTACTGTTTGTGCATTTACAATATTCATTGATTTTTGCCATTGAAAAACATGTTTTTCATATACCAGAAATGTTTGAAGCTACTGACTGAATGAAAGGAGCTGGCATCTCACTCTTTGAATCTTCTTTATCATGCTAGGATTAGCAGGAAAAAGCAAACAATTTCAGAATTGCACCTTGCAATGTGGAGATATTACTGTTTGTGCATTTACAATATTCATTGATTTTTGCCATTGAAAAACATGTTTTTCATATACCAGAAATGTTTGAAGCTACTGACTGAATGAAAGGAGCTGGCATCTCACTCTCTTTGAATCTTCTTTATCATGCTAGGATTAACAGGAAAAAGCTAAAAATTTCAGAATTGCACCGTGCAATGTGGAGATATTACTGTTTGTGCATTTACAATATTCATTGATTTTTGCCATTGAAAAACATGTTTTTCATATACCAGAAATGTTTGAAGCTACTGACTGAATGAAAGGAGCTGGCATCTCACTCTCTTTGAATCTTCTTTATCATGCTAGGATTAGCAGGAAAAAGCAAAAAATTTCAGAATTGCACCTTGCAATGTGGAGATATTACTGTTTGTGCATTTACAATATTCATTGATTTTTGCCATTGAAAAACATGTTTTTCATATACCAGAAATGTTTGAAGCTACTGACTGAATGAAAGGAGCTGGCATCTCACTCTCTTTGAATCTTCTTTATCATGCTAGGATTAGCAGGAAAAAGCAAAAAATTTCAGAATTGCACCTTGCAATGTGGAGATATTACTGTTTGTGCATTTACAATATTCATTGATTTTTGCCATTGAAAAACGTCCAGAAATGTTTGAAGCTACTGACTGAATGAAAGGAGCTGGCATCTCACTCTCTTTGAATCTTCTTTATCATGCTAGGATTAACAGGAAAAAGCTAAAAATTTCAGAATTGCACCGTGCAATGTGGAGATATTACTGTTTGTGCATTTACAATATTCATTGATTTTTGCCATTGAAAAACATGTTTTTCATATACCAGAAATGTTTGAAGCTACTGACTGAATGAAAGGAGCTGGCATCTCACTCTCTTTGAATCTTCTTTATCATGCTAGGATTAACAGGAAAAAGCAAAAAATTTCAGAATTGCACCTTGCAATGTGGAGATATTACTGTTTGTGCATTTACAATATTCATTGATTTTTGCCATTGAAAAACATGTTTTTCATATACCAGAAATGTTTGAAGCTACTGACTGAATGAAAGGAGCTGGCATCTCACTCTCTTTGAATCTTCTTTATCATGCTAGGATTAACAGGAAAAAGCTAAAAATTTCAGAATTGCACCGTGCAATGTGGAGATATTACTGTTTGTGCATTTACAATATTCATTGATTTTTGCCATTGAAAAACATGTTTTTCATATACCAGAAATGTTTGAAGCTACTGACTGAATGAAAGGAGCTGGCATCTCACTCTCTTTGAATCTTCTTTATCATGCTAGGATTAGCAGGAAAAAGCAAAAAATTTCAGAATTGCACCTTGCAATGTGGAGATATTACTGTTTGTGCATTTACAATATTCATTGATTTTTGCCATTGAAAAACATGTTTTTCATATACCAGAAATGTTTGAAGCTACTGACTGAATGAAAGGAGCTGGCATCTCACTCTCTTTGAATCTTCTTTATCATGCTAGGATTAACAGGAAAAAGCTAAAAATTTCAGAATTGCACCGTGCAATGTGGAGATATTACTGTTTGTGCATTTACAATATTCATTGATTTTTGCCATTGAAAAACATGTTTTTCATATACCAGAAATGTTTGAAGCTACTGACTGAATGAAAGGAGCTGGCATCTCACTCTCTTTGAATCTTCTTTATCATGCTAGGATTAGCAGGAAAAAGCAAAAAATTTCAGAATTGCACCTTGCAATGTGGAGATATTACTGTTTGTGCATTTACAATATTCATTGATTTTTGCCATTGAAAAACATGTTTTTCATATACCAGAAATGTTTGAAGCTACTGACTGAATGAAAGGAGCTGGCATCTCACTCTCTTTGAATCTTCTTTATCATGCTAGGATTAACAGGAAAAAGCAAAAAATTTCAGAATTGCACCTTGCAATGTGGAGATATTACTGTTTGTGCATTTACAATATTCATTGATTTTTGCCATTGAAAAACATGTTTTTCATATACCAGAAATGTTTGAAGCTACTGACTGAATGAAAGGAGCTGGCATCTCACTCTCTTTGAATCTTCTTTATCATGCTAGGATTAACAGGAAAAAGCTAAAAATTTCAGAATTGCACCGTGCAATGTGGAGATATTACTGTTTGTGCATTTACAATATTCATTGATTTTTGCCATTGAAAAACATGTTTTTCATATACCAGAAATGTTTGAAGCTACTGACTGAATGAAAGGAGCTGGCATCTCACTCTCTTTGAATCTTCTTTATCATGCTAGGATTAGCAGGAAAAAGCAAAAAATTTCAGAATTGCACCTTGCAATGTGGAGATATTACTGTTTGTGCATTTACAATATTCATTGATTTTTGCCATTGAAAAACATGTTTTTCATATACCAGAAATGTTTGAAGCTACTGACTGAATGAAAGGAGCTGGCATCTCACTCTCTTTGAATCTTCTTTATCATGCTAGGATTAGCAGGAAAAAGCAAAAAATTTCAGAATTGCACCTTGCAATGTGGAGATATTACTGTTTGTGCATTTACAATATTCATTAATTTTTGCCATTGAAAAACGTCCAGAAATGTTTGAAGCTACTGACTGAATGAAAGGAGCTGGCATCTCACTCTCTTTGAATCTTCTTTATCATGCTAGGATTAACAGGAAAAAGCTAAAAATTTCAGAATTGCACCGTGCAATGTGGAGATATTACTGTTTGTGCATTTACAATATTCATTGATTTTTGCCATTGAAAAACATGTTTTTCATATACCAGAAATGTTTGAAGCTACTGACTGAATGAAAGGAGCTGGCATCTCTCTCTCTTTGAATCTTCTTTATCATGCTAGGATTAGCAGGAAAAAGCAAACAATTTCAGAATTGCACCTTGCAATGTGGAGATATTACTGTTTGTGCATTTACAATATTCATTGATTTTTGCCATTGAAAAACATGTTTTTCATATACCAGAAATGTTTGAAGCTACTGACTGAATGAAAGGAGCTGGCATCTCACTCTCTTTGAATCTTCTTTATCATGCTAGGATTAACAGGAAAAAGCTAAAAATTTCAGAATTGCACCTTGCAATGTGGAGATATTACTGTTTGTGCATTTACAATATTCATTGATTTTTGCCATTGAAAAACGTCCAGAAATGTTTGAAGCTACTGACTGAATGAAAGGAGCTGGCATCTCACTCTCTTTGAATCTTCTTTATCCTGCTAGGATTAGCAGGAAAAAGCAAAAAATTTCAGAATTGCACCTTGCAATGTGGAGATATTACTGTTTGTGCATTTACAATATTCATTGATTTTTGCCATTGAAAAACATGTTTTTCATATACCAGAAATGTTTGAAGCTACTGACTGAATGAAAGGAGCTGGCATCTCACTCTTTGAATCTTCTTTATCATGCTAGGATTAGCAGGAAAAAGCAAACAATTTCAGAATTGCACCTTGCAATGTGGAGATATTACTGTTTGTGCATTTACAATATTCATTGATTTTTGCCATTGAAAAACATGTTTTTCATATACCAGAAATGTTTGAAGCTACTGACTGAATGAAAGGAGCTGGCATCTCACTCTCTTTGAATCTTCTTTATCATGCTAGGATTAACAGGAAAAAGCTAAAAATTTCAGAATTGCACCGTGCAATGTGGAGATATTACTGTTTGTGCATTTACAATATTCATTGATTTTTGCCATTGAAAAACATGTTTTTCATATACCAGAAATGTTTGAAGCTACTGACTGAATGAAAGGAGCTGGCATCTCACTCTCTTTGAATCTTCTTTATCATGCTAGGATTAGCAGGAAAAAGCAAAAAATTTCAGAATTGCACCTTGCAATGTGGAGATATTACTGTTTGTGCATTTACAATATTCATTGATTTTTGCCATTGAAAAACATGTTTTTCATATACCAGAAATGTTTGAAGCTACTGACTGAATGAAAGGAGCTGGCATCTCACTCTCTTTGAATCTTCTTTATCATGCTAGGATTAACAGGAAAAAGCAAAAAATTTCAGAATTGCACCTTGCAATGTGGAGATATTACTGTTTGTGCATTTACAATATTCATTGATTTTTGCCATTGAAAAACATGTTTTTCATATACCAGAAATGTTTGAAGCTACTGACTGAATGAAAGGAGCTGGCATCTCACTCTCTTTGAATCTTCTTTATCATGCTAGGATTAACAGGAAAAAGCAAAAAATTTCAGAATTGCACCTTGCAATGTGGAGATATTACTGTTTGTGCATTTACAATATTCATTGATTTTTGCCATTGAAAAACGTCCAGAAATGTTTGAAGCTACTGACTGAATGAAAGGAGCTGGCATCTCACTCTCTTTGAATCTTCTTTATCATGCTAGGATTAACAGGAAAAAGCTAAAAATTTCAGAATTGCACCGTGCAATGTGGAGATATTACTGTTTGTGCATTTACAATATTCATTGATTTTTGCCATTGAAAAACATGTTTTTCATATACCAGAAATGTTTGAAGCTACTGACTGAATGAAAGGAGCTGGCATCTCACTCTCTTTGAATCTTCTTTATCATGCTAGGATTAGCAGGAAAAAGCAAAAAATTTCAGAATTGCACCTTGCAATGTGGAGATATTACTGTTTGTGCATTTACAATATTCATTGATTTTTGCCATTGAAAAACATGTTTTTCATATACCAGAAATGTTTGAAGCTACTGACTGAATGAAAGGAGCTGGCATCTCACTCTCTTTGAATCTTCTTTATCATGCTAGGATTAACAGGAAAAAGCAAAAAATTTCAGAATTGCACCTTGCAATGTGGAGATATTACTGTTTGTGCATTTACAATATTCATTGATTTTTGCCATTGAAAAACATGTTTTTCATATACCAGAAATGTTTGAAGCTACTGACTGAATGAAAGGAGCTGGCATCTCACTCTCTTTGAATCTTCTTTATCATGCTAGGATTAACAGGAAAAAGCTAAAAATTTCAGAATTGCACCGTGCAATGTGGAGATATTACTGTTTGTGCATTTACAATATTCATTGATTTTTGCCATTGAAAAACATGTTTTTCATATACCAGAAATGTTTGAAGCTACTGACTGAATGAAAGGAGCTGGCATCTCACTCTCTTTGAATCTTCTTTATCATGCTAGGATTAGCAGGAAAAAGCAAAAAATTTCAGAATTGCACCTTGCAATGTGGAGATATTACTGTTTGTGCATTTACAATATTCATTGATTTTTGCCATTGAAAAACATGTTTTTCATATACCAGAAATGTTTGAAGCTACTGACTGAATGAAAGGAGCTGGCATCTCACTCTCTTTGAATCTTCTTTATCATGCTAGGATTAACAGGAAAAAGCTAAAAATTTCAGAATTGCACCGTGCAATGTGGAGATATTACTGTTTGTGCATTTACAATATTCATTGATTTTTGCCATTGAAAAACATGTTTTTCATATACCAGAAATGTTTGAAGCTACTGACTGAATGAAAGGAGCTGGCATCTCACTCTCTTTGAATCTTCTTTATCATGCTAGGATTAGCAGGAAAAAGCAAAAAATTTCAGAATTGCACCTTGCAATGTGGAGATATTACTGTTTGTGCATTTACAATATTCATTGATTTTTGCCATTGAAAAACATGTTTTTCATATACCAGAAATGTTTGAAGCTACTGACTGAATGAAAGGAGCTGGCATCTCACTCTCTTTGAATCTTCTTTATCATGCTAGGATTAACAGGAAAAAGCAAAAAATTTCAGAATTGCACCTTGCAATGTGGAGATATTACTGTTTGTGCATTTACAATATTCATTGATTTTTGCCATTGAAAAACATGTTTTTCATATACCAGAAATGTTTGAAGCTACTGACTGAATGAAAGGAGCTGGCATCTCACTCTCTTTGAATCTTCTTTATCATGCTAGGATTAACAGGAAAAAGCAAAAAATTTCAGAATTGCACCGTGCAATGTGGAGATATTACTGTTTGTGCATTTACAATATTCATTGATTTTTGCCATTGAAAAACATGTTTTTCATATACCAGAAATGTTTGAAGCTACTGACTGAATGAAAGGAGCTGGCATCTCACTCTCTTTGAATCTTCTTTATCATGCTAGGATTAGCAGGAAAAAGCAAAAAATTTCAGAATTGCACCTTGCAATGTGGAGATATTACTGTTTGTGCATTTACAATATTCATTGATTTTTGCCATTGAAAAACATGTTTTTCATATACCAGAAATGTTTGAAGCTACTGACTGAATGAAAGGAGCTGGCATCTCACTCTCTTTGAATCTTCTTTATCATGCTAGGATTAGCAGGAAAAAGCAAAAAATTTCAGAATTGCACCTTGCAATGTGGAGATATTACTGTTTGTGCATTTACAATATTCATTAATTTTTGCCATTGAAAAACGTCCAGAAATGTTTGAAGCTACTGACTGAATGAAAGGAGCTGGCATCTCACTCTCTTTGAATCTTCTTTATCATGCTAGGATTAACAGGAAAAAGCTAAAAATTTCAGAATTGCACCGTGCAATGTGGAGATATTACTGTTTGTGCATTTACAATATTCATTGATTTTTGCCATTGAAAAACATGTTTTTCATATACCAGAAATGTTTGAAGCTACTGACTGAATGAAAGGAGCTGGCATCTCACTCTCTTTGAATCTTCTTTATCATGCTAGGATTAACAGGAAAAAGCAAAAAATTTCAGAATTGCACCTTGCAATGTGGAGATATTACTGTTTGTGCATTTACAATATTCATTGATTTTTGCCATTGAAAAACATGTTTTTCATATACCAGAAATGTTTGAAGCTACTGACTGAATGAAAGGAGCTGGCATCTCACTCTCTTTGAATCTTCTTTATCATGCTAGGATTAACAGGAAAAAGCTAAAAATTTCAGAATTGCACCGTGCAATGTGGAGATATTACTGTTTGTGCATTTACAATATTCATTGATTTTTGCCATTGAAAAACATGTTTTTCATATACCAGAAATGTTTGAAGCTACTGACTGAATGAAAGGAGCTGGCATCTCACTCTCTTTGAATCTTCTTTATCATGCTAGGATTAGCAGGAAAAAGCAAAAAATTTCAGAATTGCACCTTGCAATGTGGAGATATTACTGTTTGTGCATTTACAATATTCATTGATTTTTGCCATTGAAAAACATGTTTTTCATATACCAGAAATGTTTGAAGCTACTGACTGAATGAAAGGAGCTGGCATCTCACTCTCTTTGAATCTTCTTTATCATGCTAGGATTAACAGGAAAAAGCTAAAAATTTCAGAATTGCACCGTGCAATGTGGAGATATTACTGTTTGTGCATTTACAATATTCATTGATTTTTGCCATTGAAAAACATGTTTTTCATATACCAGAAATGTTTGAAGCTACTGACTGAATGAAAGGAGCTGGCATCTCACTCTCTTTGAATCTTCTTTATCATGCTAGGATTAGCAGGAAAAAGCAAAAAATTTCAGAATTGCACCTTGCAATGTGGAGATATTACTGTTTGTGCATTTACAATATTCATTGATTTTTGCCATTGAAAAACATGTTTTTCATATACCAGAAATGTTTGAAGCTACTGACTGAATGAAAGGAGCTGGCATCTCACTCTCTTTGAATCTTCTTTATCATGCTAGGATTAACAGGAAAAAGCAAAAAATTTCAGAATTGCACCTTGCAATGTGGAGATATTACTGTTTGTGCATTTACAATATTCATTGATTTTTGCCATTGAAAAACATGTTTTTCATATACCAGAAATGTTTGAAGCTACTGACTGAATGAAAGGAGCTGGCATCTCACTCTCTTTGAATCTTCTTTATCATGCTAGGATTAACAGGAAAAAGCTAAAAATTTCAGAATTGCACCGTGCAATGTGGAGATATTACTGTTTGTGCATTTACAATATTCATTGATTTTTGCCATTGAAAAACATGTTTTTCATATACCAGAAATGTTTGAAGCTACTGACTGAATGAAAGGAGCTGGCATCTCACTCTCTTTGAATCTTCTTTATCGTGCTAGGATTAGCAGGAAAAAGCAAAAAATTTCAGAATTGCACCTTGCAATGTGGAGATATTACTGTTTGTGCATTTACAATATTCATTGATTTTTGCCATTGAAAAACATGTTTTTCATATACCAGAAATGTTTGAAGCTACTGACTGAATGAAAGGAGCTGGCATCTCACTCTCTTTGAATCTTCTTTATCATGCTAGGATTAGCAGGAAAAAGCAAAAAATTTCAGAATTGCACCTTGCAATGTGGAGATATTACTGTTTGTGCATTTACAATATTCATTAATTTTTGCCATTGAAAAACGTCCAGAAATGTTTGAAGCTACTGACTGAATGAAAGGAGCTGGCATCTCACTCTCTTTGAATCTTCTTTATCATGCTAGGATTAACAGGAAAAAGCTAAAAATTTCAGAATTGCACCGTGCAATGTGGAGATATTACTGTTTGTGCATTTACAATATTCATTGATTTTTGCCATTGAAAAACATGTTTTTCATATACCAGAAATGTTTGAAGCTACTGACTGAATGAAAGGAGCTGGCATCTCTCTCTCTTTGAATCTTCTTTATCATGCTAGGATTAGCAGGAAAAAGCAAACAATTTCAGAATTGCACCTTGCAATGTGGAGATATTACTGTTTGTGCATTTACAATATTCATTGATTTTTGCCATTGAAAAACATGTTTTTCATATACCAGAAATGTTTGAAGCTACTGACTGAATGAAAGGAGCTGGCATCTCACTCTCTTTGAATCTTATTTATCATGCTAGGATTAACAGGAAAAAGCTAAAAATTTCAGAATTGCACCGTGCAATGTGGAGATATTACTGTTTGTGCATTTACAATATTCATTGATTTTTGCCATTGAAAAACATGTTTTTCATATACCAGAAATGTTTGAAGCTACTGACTGAATGAAAGGAGCTGGCATCTCACTCTCTTTGAATCTTCTTTATCATGCTAGGATTAGCAGGAAAAAGCAAAAAATTTCAGAATTGCACCTTGCAATGTGGAGATATTACTGTTTGTGCATTTACAATATTCATTGATTTTTGCCATTGAAAAACATGTTTTTCATATACCAGAAATGTTTGAAGCTACTGACTGAATGAAAGGAGCTGGCATCTCACTCTCTTTGAATCTTCTTTATCATGCTAGGATTAACAGGAAAAAGCAAAAAATTTCAGAATTGCACCTTGCAATGTGGAGATATTACTGTTTGTGCATTTACAATATTCATTGAGTTTTGCCATTGAAAAACATGTTTTTCATATACCAGAAATGTTTGAAGCTACTGACTGAATGAAAGGAGCTGGCATCTCACTCTCTTTGAATCTTCTTTATCATGCTAGGATTAACAGGAAAAAGCAAAAAATTTCAGAATTGCACCTTGCAATGTGGAGATATTACTGTTTGTGCATTTACAATATTCATTGATTTTTGCCATTGAAAAACGTCCAGAAATGTTTGAAGCTACTGACTGAATGAAAGGAGCTGGCATCTCACTCTCTTTGAATCTTCTTTATCATGCTAGGATTAACAGGAAAAAGCTAAAAATTTCAGAATTGCACCGTGCAATGTGGAGATATTACTGTTTGTGCATTTACAATATTCATTGATTTTTGCCATTGAAAAACATGTTTTTCATATACCAGAAATGTTTGAAGCTACTGACTGAATGAAAGGAGCTGGCATCTCACTCTCTTTGAATCTTCTTTATCATGCTAGGATTAGCAGGAAAAAGCAAAAAATTTCAGAATTGCACCTTGCAATGTGGAGATATTACTGTTTGTGCATTTACAATATTCATTGATTTTTGCCATTGAAAAACATGTTTTTCATATACCAGAAATGTTTGAAGCTACTGACTGAATGAAAGGAGCTGGCATCTCACTCTCTTTGAATCTTCTTTATCATGCTAGGATTAACAGGAAAAAGCAAAAAATTTCAGAATTGCACCTTGCAATGTGGAGATATTACTGTTTGTGCATTTACAATATTCATTGATTTTTGCCATTGAAAAACATGTTTTTCATATACCAGAAATGTTTGAAGCTACTGACTGAATGAAAGGAGCTGGCATCTCACTCTCTTTGAATCTTCTTTATCATGCTAGGATTAACAGGAAAAAGCTAAAAATTTCAGAATTGCACCGTGCAATGTGGAGATATTACTGTTTGTGCATTTACAATATTCATTGATTTTTGCCATTGAAAAACATGTTTTTCATATACCAGAAATGTTTGAAGCTACTGACTGAATGAAAGGAGCTGGCATCTCACTCTCTTTGAATCTTCTTTATCATGCTAGGATTAGCAGGAAAAAGCAAAAAATTTCAGAATTGCACCTTGCAATGTGGAGATATTACTGTTTGTGCATTTACAATATTCATTGATTTTTGCCATTGAAAAACATGTTTTTCATATACCAGAAATGTTTGAAGCTACTGACTGAATGAAAGGAGCTGGAATCTCACTCTCTTTGAATCTTCTTTATCATGCTAGGATTAACAGGAAAAAGCTAAAAATTTCAGAATTGCACCGTGCAATGTGGAGATATTACTGTTTGTGCATTTACAATATTCATTGATTTTTGCCATTGAAAAACATGTTTTTCATATACCAGAAATGTTTGAAGCTACTGACTGAATGAAAGGAGCTGGCATCTCACTCTCTTTGAATCTTCTTTATCATGCTAGGATTAGCAGGAAAAAGCAAAAAATTTCAGAATTGCACCTTGCAATGTGGAGATATTACTGTTTGTGCATTTACAATATTCATTGATTTTTGCCATTGAAAAACATGTTTTTCATATACCAGAAATGTTTGAAGCTACTGACTGAATGAAAGGAGCTGGCATCTCACTCTCTTTGAATCTTCTTTATCATGCTAGGATTAACAGGAAAAAGCAAAAAATTTCAGAATTGCACCTTGCAATGTGGAGATATTACTGTTTGTGCATTTACAATATTCATTGATTTTTGCCATTGAAAAACATGTTTTTCATATACCAGAAATGTTTGAAGCTACTGACTGAATGAAAGGAGCTGGCATCTCACTCTCTTTGAATCTTCTTTATCATGCTAGGATTAACAGGAAAAAGCTAAAAATTTCAGAATTGCACCGTGCAATGTGGAGATATTACTGTTTGTGCATTTACAATATTCATTGATTTTTGCCATTGAAAAACATGTTTTTCATATACCAGAAATGTTTGAAGCTACTGACTGAATGAAAGGAGCTGGCATCTCACTCTCTTTGAATCTTCTTTATCATGCTAGGATTAGCAGGAAAAAGCAAAAAATTTCAGAATTGCACCTTGCAATGTGGAGATATTACTGTTTGTGCATTTACAATATTCATTGATTTTTGCCATTGAAAAACATGTTTTTCATATACCAGAAATGTTTGAAGCTACTGACTGAATGAAAGGAGCTGGCATCTCACTCTCTTTGAATCTTCTTTATCATGCTAGGATTAGCAGGAAAAAGCAAAAAATTTCAGAATTGCACCTTGCAATGTGGAGATATTACTGTTTGTGCATTTACAATATTCATTAATTTTTGCCATTGAAAAACGTCCAGAAATGTTTGAAGCTACTGACTGAATGAAAGGAGCTGGCATCTCACTCTCTTTGAATCTTCTTTATCATGCTAGGATTAACAGGAAAAAGCAAAAAATTTCAGAATTGCACCTTGCAATGTGGAGATATTACTGTTTGTGCATTTACAATATTCATTGATTTTTGCCATTGAAAAACATGTTTTTCATATACCAGAAATGTTTGAAGCTACTGACTGAATGAAAGGAGCTGGCATCTCACTCTCTTTGAATCTTCTTTATCATGCTAGGATTAACAGGAAAAAGCTAAAAATTTCAGAATTGCACCGTGCAATGTGGAGATATTACTGTTTGTGCATTTACAATATTCATTGATTTTTGCCATTGAAAAACATGTTTTTCATATACCAGAAATGTTTGAAGCTACTGACTGAATGAAAGGAGCTGGCATCTCACTCTCTTTGAATCTTCTTTATCATGCTAGGATTAGCAGGAAAAAGCAAAAAATTTCAGAATTGCACCTTGCAATGTGGAGATATTACTGTTTGTGCATTTACAATATTCATTGATTTTTGCCATTGAAAAACATGTTTTTCATATACCAGAAATGTTTGAAGCTACTGACTGAATGAAAGGAGCTGGCATCTCACTCTCTTTGAATCTTCTTTATCATGCTAGGATTAACAGGAAAAAGCTAAAAATTTCAGAATTGCACCGTGCAATGTGGAGATATTACTGTTTGTGCATTTACAATATTCATTGATTTTTGCCATTGAAAAACATGTTTTTCATATACCAGAAATGTTTGAAGCTACTGACTGAATGAAAGGAGCTGGCATCTCACTCTCTTTGAATCTTCTTTATCATGCTAGGATTAGCAGGAAAAAGCAAAAAATTTCAGAATTGCACCTTGCAATGTGGAGATATTACTGTTTGTGCATTTACAATATTCATTGATTTTTGCCATTGAAAAACATGTTTTTCATATACCAGAAATGTTTGAAGCTACTGACTGAATGAAAGGAGCTGGCATCTCACTCTCTTTGAATCTTCTTTATCATGCTAGGATTAACAGGAAAAAGCAAAAAATTTCAGAATTGCACCTTGCAATGTGGAGATATTACTGTTTGTGCATTTACAATATTCATTGATTTTTGCCATTGAAAAACATGTTTTTCATATACCAGAAATGTTTGAAGCTACTGACTGAATGAAAGGAGCTGGCATCTCACTCTCTTTGAATCTTCTTTATCATGCTAGGATTAACAGGAAAAAGCTAAAAATTTCAGAATTGCACCGTGCAATGTGGAGATATTACTGTTTGTGCATTTACAATATTCATTGATTTTTGCCATTGAAAAACATGTTTTTCATATACCAGAAATGTTTGAAGCTACTGACTGAATGAAAGGAGCTGGCATCTCACTCTCTTTGAATCTTCTTTATCATGCTAGGATTAGCAGGAAAAAGCAAAAAATTTCAGAATTGCACCTTGCAATGTGGAGATATTACTGTTTGTGCATTTACAATATTCATTGATTTTTGCCATTGAAAAACATGTTTTTCATATACCAGAAATGTTTGAAGCTACTGACTGAATGAAAGGAGCTGGCATCTCACTCTCTTTGAATCTTCTTTATCATGCTAGGATTAGCAGGAAAAAGCAAAAAATTTCAGAATTGCACCTTGCAATGTGGAGATATTACTGTTTGTGCATTTACAATATTCATTAATTTTTGCCATTGAAAAACGTCCAGAAATGTTTGAAGCTACTGACTGAATGAAAGGAGCTGGCATCTCACTCTCTTTGAATCTTCTTTATCATGCTAGGATTAACAGGAAAAAGCTAAAAATTTCAGAATTGCACCGTGCAATGTGGAGATATTACTGTTTGTGCATTTACAATATTCATTGATTTTTGCCATTGAAAAACATGTTTTTCATATACCAGAAATGTTTGAAGCTACTGACTGAATGAAAGGAGCTGGCATCTCTCTCTCTTTGAATCTTCTTTATCATGCTAGGATTAGCAGGAAAAAGCAAACAATTTCAGAATTGCACCTTGCAATGTGGAGATATTACTGTTTGTGCATTTACAATATTCATTGATTTTTGCCATTGAAAAACATGTTTTTCATATACCAGAAATGTTTGAAGCTACTGACTGAATGAAAGGAGCTGGCATCTCACTCTCTTTGAATCTTCTTTATCATGCTAGGATTAACAGGAAAAAGCTAAAAATTTCAGAATTGCACCGTGCAATGTGGAGATATTACTGTTTGTGCATTTACAATATTCATTGATTTTTGCCATTGAAAAACATGTTTTTCATATACCAGAAATGTTTGAAGCTACTGACTGAATGAAAGGAGCTGGCATCTCACTCTCTTTGAATCTTCTTTATCATGCTAGGATTAGCAGGAAAAAGCAAAAAATTTCAGAATTGCACCTTGCAATGTGGAGATATTACTGTTTGTGCATTTACAATATTCATTGATTTTTGCCATTGAAAAACATGTTTTTCATATACCAGAAATGTTTGAAGCTACTGACTGAATGAAAGGAGCTGGCATCTCACTCTCTTTGAATCTTCTTTATCATGCTAGGATTAACAGGAAAAAGCAAAAAATTTCAGAATTGCACCTTGCAATGTGGAGATATTACTGTTTGTGCATTTACAATATTCATTGATTTTTGCCATTGAAAAACATGTTTTTCATATACCAGAAATGTTTGAAGCTACTGACTGAATGAAAGGAGCTGGCATCTCACTCTCTTTGAATCTTCTTTATCATGCTAGGATTAACAGGAAAAAGCAAAAAATTTCAGAATTGCACCTTGCAATGTGGAGATATTACTGTTTGTGCATTTACAATATTCATTGATTTTTGCCATTGAAAAACGTCCAGAAATGTTTGAAGCTACTGACTGAATGAAAGGAGCTGGCATCTCACTCTCTTTGAATCTTCTTTATCATGCTAGGATTAACAGGAAAAAGCTAAAAATTTCAGAATTGCACCGTGCAATGTGGAGATATTACTGTTTGTGCATTTACAATATTCATTGATTTTTGCCATTGAAAAACATGTTTTTCATATACCAGAAATGTTTGAAGCTACTGACTGAATGAAAGGAGCTGGCATCTCACTCTCTTTGAATCTTCTTTATCATGCTAGGATTAGCAGGAAAAAGCAAAAAATTTCAGAATTGCACCTTGCAATGTGGAGATATTACTGTTTGTGCATTTACAATATTCATTGATTTTTGCCATTGAAAAACATGTTTTTCATATACCAGAAATGTTTGAAGCTACTGACTGAATGAAAGGAGCTGGCATCTCACTCTCTTTGAATCTTCTTTATCATGCTAGGATTAACAGGAAAAAGCTAAAAATTTCAGAATTGCACCGTGCAATGTGGAGATATTACTGTTTGTGCATTTACAATATTCATTGATTTTTGCCATTGAAAAACATGTTTTTCATATACCAGAAATGTTTGAAGCTACTGACTGAATGAAAGGAGCTGGCATCTCACTCTCTTTGAATCTTCTTTATCATTCTAGGATTAGCAGGAAAAAGCAAAAAATTTCAGAATTGCACCTTGCAATGTGGAGATATTACTGTTTGTGCATTTACAATATTCATTGATTTTTGCCATTGAAAAACATGTTTTTCATATACCAGAAATGTTTGAAGCTACTGACTGAATGAAAGGAGCTGGCATCTCACTCTCTTTGAATCTTCTTTATCATGCTAGGATTAACAGGAAAAAGCAAAAAATTTCAGAATTGCACCTTGCAATGTGGAGATATTACTGTTTGTGCATTTACAATATTCATTGATTTTTGCCATTGAAAAACGTCCAGAAATGTTTGAAGCTACTGACTGAATGAAAGGAGCTGGCATCTCACTCTCTTTGAATCTTCTTTATCATGCTAGGATTAACAGGAAAAAGCTAAAAATTTCAGAATTGCACCGTGCAATGTGGAGATATTACTGTTTGTGCATTTACAATATTCATTGATTTTTGCCATTGAAAAACATGTTTTTCATATACCAGAAATGTTTGAAGCTACTGACTGAATGAAAGGAGCTGGCATCTCACTCTCTTTGAATCTTCTTTATCATGCTAGGATTAGCAGGAAAAAGCAAAAAATTTCAGAATTGCACCTTGCAATGTGGAGATATTACTGTTTGTGCATTTACAATATTCATTGATTTTTGCCATTGAAAAACATGTTTTTCATATACCAGAAATGTTTGAAGCTACTGACTGAATGAAAGGAGCTGGCATCTCACTCTCTTTGAATCTTCTTTATCATGCTAGGATTAACAGGAAAAAGCAAAAAATTTCAGAATTGCACCTTGCAATGTGGAGATATTACTGTTTGTGCATTTACAATATTCATTGATTTTTGCCATTGAAAAACATGTTTTTCATATACCAGAAATGTTTGAAGCTACTGACTGAATGAAAGGAGCTGGCATCTCACTCTCTTTGAATCTTCTTTATCATGCTAGGATTAACAGGAAAAAGCTAAAAATTTCAGAATTGCACCGTGCAATGTGGAGATATTACTGTTTGTGCATTTACAATATTCATTGATTTTTGCCATTGAAAAACATGTTTTTCATATACCAGAAATGTTTGAAGCTACTGACTGAATGAAAGGAGCTGGCATCTCACTCTCTTTGAATCTTCTTTATCATGCTAGGATTAACAGGAAAAAGCTAAAAATTTCAGAATTGCACCGTGCAATGTGGAGATATTACTGTTTGTGCATTTACAATATTCATTGATTTTTGCCATTGAAAAACATGTTTTTCATATACCAGAAATGTTTGAAGCTACTGACTGAATGAAAGGAGCTGGCATCTCACTCTCTTTGAATCTTCTTTATCATGCTAGGATTAGCAGGAAAAAGCAAAAAATTTCAGAATTGCACCTTGCAATGTGGAGATATTACTGTTTGTGCATTTACAATATTCATTGATTTTTGCCATTGAAAAACATGTTTTTCATATACCAGAAATGTTTGAAGCTACTGACTGAATGAAAGGAGCTGGCATCTCACTCTCTTTGAATCTTCTTTATCATGCTAGGATTAACAGGAAAAAGCAAAAAATTTCAGAATTGCACCTTGCAATGTGGAGATATTACTGTTTGTGCATTTACAATATTCATTGATTTTTGCCATTGAAAAACATGTTTTTCATATACCAGAAATGTTTGAAGCTACTGACTGAATGAAAGGAGCTGGCATCTCACTCTCTTTGAATCTTCTTTATCATGCTAGGATTAACAGGAAAAAGCAAAAAATTTCAGAATTGCA
Organism: Phyllobates terribilis; assembly: GCF_046119375.1. NCBI lineage: Eukaryota > Metazoa > Chordata > Amphibia > Anura > Dendrobatidae > Phyllobates > Phyllobates terribilis. The sequence goes on along the minus strand of NW_027367372.1, from coordinate 11,433 downwards.
CCTTGCAATGTGGAGATATTACTGTTTGTGCATTTACAATATTCATTGATTTTTGCCATTGAAAAACATGTTTTCATATACCAGAAATGTTTGAAGCTACTGACTGAATGAAAGGAGCTGGCATCTCACTCTCTTTGAATCTTCTTTATCATGCTAGGATTAACAGGAAAAAGCTAAAAATTTCAGAATTGCACCGTGCAATGTGGAGATATTACTGTTTGTGCATTTACAATATTCATTGATTTTTGCCATTGAAAAACATGTTTTTCATATACCAGAAATGTTTGAAGCTACTGACTGAATGAAAGGAGCTGGCATCTCACTCTCTTTGAATCTTCTTTATCATGCTAGGATTAGCAGGAAAAAGCAAAAAATTTCAGAATTGCACCTTGCAATGTGGAGATATTACTGTTTGTGCATTTACAATATTCATTGATTTTTGCCATTGAAAAACATGTTTTTCATATACCAGAAATGTTTGAAGCTACTGACTGAATGAAAGGAGCTGGCATCTCACTCTCTTTGAATCTTCTTTATCATGCTAGGATTAACAGGAAAAAGCTAAAAATTTCAGAATTGCACCGTGCAATGTGGAGATATTACTGTTTGTGCATTTACAATATTCATTGATTTTTGCCATTGAAAAACATGTTTTTCATATACCAGAAATGTTTGAAGCTACTGACTGAATGAAAGGAGCTGGCATCTCACTCTCTTTGAATCTTCTTTATCATTCTAGGATTAGCAGGAAAAAGCAAAAAATTTCAGAATTGCACCTTGCAATGTGGAGATATTACTGTTTGTGCATTTACAATATTCATTGATTTTTGCCATTGAAAAACATGTTTTTCATATACCAGAAATGTTTGAAGCTACTGACTGAATGAAAGGAGCTGGCATCTCACTCTCTTTGAATCTTCTTTATCATGCTAGGATTAACAGGAAAAAGCAAAAAATTTCAGAATTGCACCTTGCAATGTGGAGATATTACTGTTTGTGCATTTACAATATTCATTGATTTTTGCCATTGAAAAACGTCCAGAAATGTTTGAAGCTACTGACTGAATGAAAGGAGCTGGCATCTCACTCTCTTTGAATCTTCTTTATCATGCTAGGATTAACAGGAAAAAGCTAAAAATTTCAGAATTGCACCGTGCAATGTGGAGATATTACTGTTTGTGCATTTACAATATTCATTGATTTTTGCCATTGAAAAACATGTTTTTCATATACCAGAAATGTTTGAAGCTACTGACTGAATGAAAGGAGCTGGCATCTCACTCTCTTTGAATCTTCTTTATCATGCTAGGATTAGCAGGAAAAAGCAAAAAATTTCAGAATTGCACCTTGCAATGTGGAGATATTACTGTTTGTGCATTTACAATATTCATTGATTTTTGCCATTGAAAAACATGTTTTTCATATACCAGAAATGTTTGAAGCTACTGACTGAATGAAAGGAGCTGGCATCTCACTCTCTTTGAATCTTCTTTATCATGCTAGGATTAACAGGAAAAAGCAAAAAATTTCAGAATTGCACCTTGCAATGTGGAGATATTACTGTTTGTGCATTTACAATATTCATTGATTTTTGCCATTGAAAAACATGTTTTTCATATACCAGAAATGTTTGAAGCTACTGACTGAATGAAAGGAGCTGGCATCTCACTCTCTTTGAATCTTCTTTATCATGCTAGGATTAACAGGAAAAAGCTAAAAATTTCAGAATTGCACCGTGCAATGTGGAGATATTACTGTTTGTGCATTTACAATATTCATTGATTTTTGCCATTGAAAAACATGTTTTTCATATACCAGAAATGTTTGAAGCTACTGACTGAATGAAAGGAGCTGGCATCTCACTCTCTTTGAATCTTCTTTATCATTCTAGGATTAGCAGGAAAAAGCAAAAAATTTCAGAATTGCACCTTGCAATGTGGAGATATTACTGTTTGTGCATTTACAATATTCATTGATTTTTGCCATTGAAAAACATGTTTTTCATATACCAGAAATGTTTGATGCTACTGACTGAATGAAAGGAGCTGGCATCTCACTCTCTTTGAATCTTCTTTATCATGCTAGGATTAGCAGGAAAAAGCAAAAAATTTCAGAATTGCACCTTGCAATGTGGAGATATTACTGTTTGTGCATTTACAATATTCATTGATTTTTGCCATTGAAAAACATGTTTTTCATATACCAGAAATGTTTGAAGCTACTGACTGAATGAAAGGAGCTGGCATCTCACTCTCTTTGAATCTTCTTTATCATGCTAGGATTAGCAGGAAAAAGCAAAAAATTTCAGAATTGCACCTTGCAATGTGGAGATATTACTGTTTGTGCATTTACAATATTCATTGATTTTTGCCATTGAAAAACATGTTTTTCATATACCAGAAATGTTTGAAGCTACTGACTGAATGAAAGGAGCTGGCATCTCACTCTCTTTGAATCTTCTTTATCATGCTAGGATTAACAGGAAAAAGCAAAAAATTTCAGAATTGCACCTTGCAATGTGGAGATATTACTGTTTGTGCATTTACAATATTCATTGATTTTTGCCATTGAAAAACATGTTTTTCATATACCAGAAATGTTTGAAGCTACTGACTGAATGAAAGGAGCTGGCATCTCACTCTCTTTGAATCTTCTTTATCATGCTAGGATTAACAGGAAAAAGCAAAAAATTTCAGAATTGCACCTTGCAATGTGGAGATATTACTGTTTGTGCATTTACAATATTCATTGATTTTTGCCATTGAAAAACGTCCAGAAATGTTTGAAGCTACTGACTGAATGAAAGGAGCTGGCATCTCACTCTCTTTGAATCTTCTTTATCATGCTAGGATTAACAGGAAAAAGCAAAAAATTTCAGAATTGCACCTTGCAATGTGGAGATATTACTGTTTGTGCATTTACAATATTCATTGATTTTTGCCATTGAAAAACATGTTTTTCATATACCAGAAATGTTTGAAGCTACTGACTGAATGAAAGGAGCTGGCATCTCACTCTCTTTGAATCTTCTTTATCATGCTAGGATTAACAGGAAAAAGCAAAAAATTTCAGAATTGCACCTTGCAATGTGGAGATATTACTGTTTGTGCATTTACAATATTCATTGATTTTTGCCATTGAAAAACATGTTTTTCATATACCAGAAATGTTTGAAGCTACTGACTGAATGAAAGGAGCTGGCATCTCACTCTCTTTGAATCTTCTTTATCATGTTAGGATTAACAGGAAAAAGCTAAAAATTTCAGAATTGCACCGTGCAATGTGGAGATATTACTGTTTGTGCATTTACAATATTCATTGATTTTTGCCATTGAAAAACATGTTTTTCATATACCAGAAATGTTTGAAGCTACTGACTGAATGAAAGGAGCTGGCATCTCACTCTCTTTGAATCTTCTTTATCATTCTAGGATTAGCAGGAAAAAGCAAAAAATTTCAGAATTGCACCTTGCAATGTGGAGATATTACTGTTTGTGCATTTACAATATTCATTGATTTTTGCCATTGAAAAACATGTTTTTCATATACCAGAAATGTTTGAAGCTACTGACTGAATGAAAGGAGCTGGCATCTCACTCTCTTTGAATCTTCTTTATCATGCTAGGATTAACAGGAAAAAGCTAAAAATTTCAGAATTGCACCGTGCAATGTGGAGATATTACTGTTTGTGCATTTACAATATTCATTGATTTTTGCCATTGAAAAACATGTTTTTCATATACCAGAAATGTTTGAAGCTACTGACTGAATGAAAGGAGCTGGCATCTCACTCTCTTTGAATCTTCTTTATCATACTAGGATTAGCAGGAAAAAGCAAAAAATTTCAGAATTGCACCTTGCAATGTGGAGTTATTACTGTTTGTGCATTTACAATATTCATTGATTTTTGCCATTGAAAAACGTCCAGAAATGTTTGAAGCTACTGACTGAATGAAAGGAGCTGGCATCTCACTCTCTTTGAATCTTCTTTATCATGCTAGGATTAGCAGGAAAAAGCAAACAATTTCAGAATTGCACCTTGCAATGTGGAGATATTACTGTTTGTGCATTTACAATATTCATTGATTTTTGCCATTGAAAAACATGTTTTTCATATACCAGAAATGTTTGAAGCTACTGACTGAATGAAAGGAGCTGGCATCTCACTCTCTTTGAATCTTCTTTATCATGCTAGGATTAGCAGGAAAAAGCAAAAAATTTCAGAATTGCACCTTGCAATGTGGAGATATTACTGTTTGTGCATTTACAATATTCATTGATTTTTGCCATTGAAAAACATGTTTTTCATATACCAGAGATGTTTGAAGCTACTGACTGAATGAAAGGAGCTGGCATCTCACTCTCTTTGAATCTTCTATATCATGCTAGGATTAACAGGAAAAAGCAAAAAATTTCAGAATTGCACCTTGCAATGTGGAGATATTACTGTTTGTGCATTTACAATATTCATTGATTTTTGCCATTGAAAAACATGTTTTTCATATACCAGAAATGTTTGAAGCTACTGACTGAATGAAAGGAGCTGGCATCTCACTCTCTTTGAATCTTCTTTATCATGCTAGGATTAACAGGAAAAAGCAAAAAATTTCAGAATTGCACCTTGCAATGTGGAGATATTACTGTTTGTGCATTTACAATATTCATTGATTTTTGCCATTGAAAAACGTCCAGTAATGTTTGAAGCTACTGACTGAATGAAAGGAGCTGGCATCTCACTCTCTTTGAATCTTCTTTATCATGCTAGGATTAACAGGAAAAAGCTAAAAAATTTCAGAATTGCACCGTGCAATGTGGAGATATTACTGTTTGTGCATTTACAATATTCATTGATTTTTGCCATTGAAAAACATGTTTTTCATATACCAGAAATGTTTGAAGCTACTGACTGAATGAAAGGAGCTGGCATCTCACTCTCTTTGAATCTTCTTTATCATGCTTGGATTAGCAGGAAAAAGCAAAAAATTTCAGAATTGCACCTTGCAATGTGGAGATATTACTGTTTGTGCATTTACAATATTCATTGATTTTTGCCATTGAAAAACATGTTTTTCATATACCAGAAATGTTTGAAGCTACTGACTGAATGAAAGGAGCTGGCATCTCACTCTCTTTGAATCTTCTTTATCATGCTAGGATTAACAGGAAAAAGCAAAAAATTTCAGAATTGCACCTTGCAATGTGGAGATATTACTGTTTGTGCATTTACAATATTCATTGATTTTTGCCATTGAAAAACGTCCAGAAATGTTTGAAGCTACTGACTGAATGAAAGGAGCTGGCATCTCACTCTCTTTGAATCTTCTTTATCATGCTAGGATTAACAGGAAAAAGCTAAAAATTTCAGAATTGCACCGTGCAATGTGGAGATATTACTGTTTGTGCATTTACAATATTCATTGATTTTTGCCATTGAAAAACATGTTTTTCATATACCAGAAATGTTTGAAGCTACTGACTGAATGAAAGGAGCTGGCATCTCACTCTCTTTGAATCTTCTTTATCATGCTTGGATTAGCAGGAAAAAGCAAAAAATTTCAGAATTGCACCTTGCAATGTGGAGATATTACTGTTTGTGCATTTACAATATTCATTGATTTTTGCCATTGAAAAACATGTTTTTCATATACCAGAAATGTTTGAAGCTACTGACTGAATGAAAGGAGCTGGCATCTCACTCTCTTTGAATCTTCTTTATCATGCTAGGATTAACAGGAAAAAGCAAAAAATTTCAGAATTGCACCTTGCAATGTGGAGATATTACTGTTTGTGCATTTACAATATTCATTGATTTTTGCCATTGAAAACATGTTTTTCATATACCAGAAATGTTTGAAGCTACTGACTGAATGAAAGGAGCTGGCATCTCACTCTCTTTGAATCTTCTTTATCATGCTAGGATTAACAGGAAAAAGCTAAAAATTTCAGAATTGCACCGTGCAATGTGGAGATATTACTGTTTGTGCATTTACAATATTCATTGATTTTTGCCATTGAAAAACATGTTTTTCATATACCAGAAATGTTTGAAGCTACTGACTGAATGAAAGGAGCTGGCATCTCACTCTCTTTGAATCTTCTTTATCATTCTAGGATTAGCAGGAAAAAGCAAAAAATTTCAGAATTGCACCTTGCAATGTGGAGATATTACTGTTTGTGCATTTACAATATTCATTGATTTTTGCCATTGAAAAACATGTTTTTCATATACCAGAAATGTTTGAAGCTACTGACTGAATGAAAGGAGCTGGCATCTCACTCTCTTTGAATCTTCTTTATCATGCTAGGATTAACAGGAAAAAGCTAAAAATTTCAGAATTGCACCGTGCAATGTGGAGATATTACTGTTTGTGCATTTACAATATTCATTGATTTTTGCCATTGAAAAAACATGTTTTTCATATACCAGAAATGTTTGAAGCTACTGACTGAATGAAAGGAGCTGGCATCTCACTCTCTTTGAATCTTCTTTATCATGCTAGGATTAGCAGGAAAAAGCAAAAAATTTCAGAATTGCACCTTGCAATGTGGAGTTATTACTGTTTGTGCATTTACAATATTCATTGATTTTTGCCATTGAAAAACGTCCAGAAATGTTTGAAGCTACTGACTGAATGAAAGGAGCTGGCATCTCACTCTCTTTGAATCTTCTTTATCATGCTAGGATTAGCAGGAAAAAGCAAAAAATTTCAGAATTGCACCTTGCAATGTGGAGATATTACTGTTTGTGCATTTACAATATTCATTGATTTTTGCCATTGAAAAACATGTTTTTCATATACCAGAAATGTTTGAAGCTACTGACTGAATGAAAGGAGCTGGCATCTCACTCTCTTTGAATCTTCTTTATCATGCTAGGATTAGCAGGAAAAAGCAAAAAATTTCCGAATTGCACCTTGCAATGTGGAGATATTACTGTTTGTGCATTTACAATATTCATTGATTTTTGCCATTGAAAAACATGTTTTTCATATACCAGAAATGTTTGAAGCTACTGACTGAATGAAAGGAGCTGGCATCTCACTCTCTTTGAATCTTCTTTATCATGCTAGGATTAGCAGGATAAAGCAAAAAATTTCAGAATTGCACCTTGCAATGTGGAGATATTACTGTTTGTGCATTTACAATATTCATTGATTTTTGCCATTGAAAAACATGTTTTTCATATACCAGAAATGTTTGAAGCTACTGACTGAATGAAAGGAGCTGGCATCTCACTCTCTTTGAATCTTCTTTATCATGCTAGGATTAACAGGAAAAAGCAAAAAATTTCAGAATTGCACCTTGCAATGTGGAGATATTACTGTTTGTGCATTTACAATATTCATTGATTTTTGCCATTGAAAAACATGTTTTTCATATACCAGAAATGTTTGAAGCTACTGACTGAATGAAAGGAGCTGGCATCTCACTCTCTTTGAATCTTCTTTATCATGCTAGGATTAACAGGAAAAAGCTAAAAATTTCAGAATTGCACCGTGCAATGTGGAGATATTACTGTTTGTGCATTTACAATATTCATTGATTTTTGCCATTGAAAAACATGTTTTTCATATACCAGAAATGTTTGAAGCTACTGACTGAATGAAAGGAGCTGGCATCTCACTCTCTTTGAATCTTCTTTATCATGCTAGGATTAGCAGGAAAAAGCAAAAAATTTCAGAATTGCACCTTGCAATGTGGAGTTATTACTGTTTGTGCATTTACAATATTCATTGATTTTTGCCATTGAAAAACGTTTTTTCATATACCAGAAATGTTTGAAGCTACTGACTGAATGAAAGGAGCTGGCATCTCACTCTCTTTGAATCTTCTTTATCATGCTAGGATTAGCAGGAAAAAGCAAACAATTTCAGAATTGCACCTTGCAATGTGGAGATATTACTGTTTGTGCATTTACAATATTCATTGATTTTTGCCATTGAAAAACATGTTTTTCATATACCAGAAATGTTTGAAGCTACTGACTGAATGAAAGGAGCTGGCATCTCACTCTCTTTGAATCTTCTTTATCATGCTAGGATTAGCAGGAAAAAGCAAAAAATTTCAGAATTGCACCTTGCAATGTGGAGATATTACTGTTTGTGCATTTACAATATTCATTGATTTTTGCCATTGAAAAACATGTTTTTCATATACCAGAGATGTTTGAAGCTACTGACTGAATGAAAGGAGCTGGCATCTCACTCTCTTTGAATCTTCTATATCATGCTAGGATTAACAGGAAAAAGCAAAAAATTTCAGAATTGCACCTTGCAATGTGGAGATATTACTGTTTGTGCATTTACAATATTCATTGATTTTTGCCATTGAAAAACATGTTTTTCATATACCAGAAATGTTTGAAGCTACTGACTGAATGAAAGGAGCTGGCATCTCACTCTCTTTGAATCTTCTTTATCATGCTAGGATTAACAGGAAAAAGCAAAAAATTTCAGAATTGCACCTTGCAATGTGGAGATATTACTGTTTGTGCATTTACAATATTCATTGATTTTTGCCATTGAAAAACATGTTTTCACATATACCCAGTAATGTTTGAAGCTACTGACTGAATGAAAGGAGCTGGCATCTCACTCTCTTTGAATCTTCTTTATCATGCTAGGATTAACAGGAAAAAGCTAAAAATTTCAGAATTGCACCGTGCAATGTGGAGATATTACTGTTTGTGCATTTACAATATTCATTGATTTTTGCCATTGAAAAACATGTTTTTCATATACCAGAAATGTTTGAAGCTACTGACTGAATGAAAGGAGCTGGCATCTCACTCTCTTTGAATCTTCTTTATCATTCTAGGATTAGCAGGAAAAAGCAAAAAATTTCAGAATTGCACCTTGCAATGTGGAGATATTACTGTTTGTGCATTTACAATATTCATTGATTTTTGCCATTGAAAAACATGTTTTTCATATACCAGAAATGTTTGATGCTACTGACTGAATGAAAGGAGCTGGCATCTCACTCTCTTTGAATCTTCTTTATCATGCTAGGATTAGCAGGAAAAAGCAAAAAATTTCAGAATTGCACCTTGCAATGTGGAGATATTACTGTTTGTGCATTTACAATATTCATTGATTTTTGCCATTGAAAAACATGTTTTTCATATACCAGAAATGTTTGAAGCTACTGACTGAATGAAAGGAGCTGGCATCTCACTCTCTTTGAATCTTCTTTATCATGCTAGGATTAGCAGGAAAAAGCAAAAAATTTCAGAATTGCACCTTGCAATGTGGAGACATTGATTTTTGCCATTGAAAAACATGTTTTTCATATACCAGAAATGTTTGAAGCTACTGACTGAATGAAAGGAGCTGGCATCTCACTCTCTTTGAATCTTCTTTATCATGCTAGGATTAACAGGAAAAAGCAAAAAATTTCAGAATTGCACCTTGCAATGTGGAGATATTACTGTTTGTGCATTTACAATATTCATTGATTTTTGCCATTGAAAAACATGTTTTTCATATACCAGAAATGTTTGAAGCTACTGACTGAATGAAAGGAGCTGGCATCTCACTCTCTTTGAATCTTCTTTATCATGCTAGGATTAACAGGAAAAAGCAAAAAATTTCAGAATTGCACCTTGCAATGTGGAGATATTACTGTTTGTGCATTTACAATATTCATTGATTTTTGCCATTGAAAAACGTCCAGAAATGTTTGAAGCTACTGACTGAATGAAAGGAGCTGGCATCTCACTCTCTTTGAATCTTCTTTATCATGCTAGGATTAACAGGAAAAAGCAAAAAATTTCAGAATTGCACCTTGCAATGTGGAGATATTACTGTTTGTGCATTTACAATATTCATTGATTTTTGCCATTGAAAAACATGTTTTTCATATACCAGAAATGTTTGAAGCTACTGACTGAATGAAAGGAGCTGGCATCTCACTCTCTTTGAATCTTCTTTATCATGCTAGGATTAACAGGAAAAAGCAAAAAATTTCAGAATTGCACCTTGCAATGTGGAGATATTACTGTTTGTGCATTTACAATATTCATTGATTTTTGCCATTGAAAAACATGTTTTTCATATACCAGAAATGTTTGAAGCTACTGACTGAATGAAAGGAGCTGGCATCTCACTCTCTTTGAATCTTCTTTATCATGTTAGGATTAACAGGAAAAAGCTAAAAATTTCAGAATTGCACCGTGCAATGTGGAGATATTACTGTTTGTGCATTTACAATATTCATTGATTTTTGCCATTGAAAAACATGTTTTTCATATACCAGAAATGTTTGAAGCTACTGACTGAATGAAAGGAGCTGGCATCTCACTCTCTTTGAATCTTCTTTATCATTCTAGGATTAGCAGGAAAAAGCAAAAAATTTCAGAATTGCACCTTGCAATGTGGAGATATTACTGTTTGTGCATTTACAATATTCATTGATTTTTGCCATTGAAAAACATGTTTTTCATATACCAGAAATGTTTGAAGCTACTGACTGAATGAAAGGAGCTGGCATCTCACTCTCTTTGAATCTTCTTTATCATGCTAGGATTAACAGGAAAAAGCTAAAAATTTCAGAATTGCACCGTGCAATGTGGAGATATTACTGTTTGTGCATTTACAATATTCATTGATTTTTGCCATTGAAAAACATGTTTTTCATATACCAGAAATGTTTGAAGCTACTGACTGAATGAAAGGAGCTGGCATCTCACTCTCTTTGAATCTTCTTTATCATACTAGGATTAGCAGGAAAAAGCAAAAAATTTCAGAATTGCACCTTGCAATGTGGAGTTATTACTGTTTGTGCATTTACAATATTCATTGATTTTTGCCATTGAAAAACGTCCAGAAATGTTTGAAGCTACTGACTGAATGAAAGGAGCTGGCATCTCACTCTCTTTGAATCTTCTTTATCATGCTAGGATTAGCAGGAAAAAGCAAACAATTTCAGAATTGCACCTTGCAATGTGGAGATATTACTGTTTGTGCATTTACAATATTCATTGATTTTTGCCATTGAAAAACATGTTTTTCATATACCAGAAATGTTTGAAGCTACTGACTGAATGAAAGGAGCTGGCATCTCACTCTCTTTGAATCTTCTTTATCATGCTAGGATTAGCAGGAAAAAGCAAAAAATTTCAGAATTGCACCTTGCAATGTGGAGATATTACTGTTTGTGCATTTACAATATTCATTGATTTTTGCCATTGAAAAACATGTTTTTCATATACCAGAGATGTTTGAAGCTACTGACTGAATGAAAGGAGCTGGCATCTCACTCTCTTTGAATCTTCTATATCATGCTAGGATTAACAGGAAAAAGCAAAAAATTTCAGAATTGCACCTTGCAATGTGGAGATATTACTGTTTGTGCCATTTACAATATTCATTGATTTTTGCCATTGAAAAACATGTTTTTCATATACCAGAAATGTTTGAAGCTACTGACTGA